>NW_010125106.1:5561-16604 GCF_000699245.1 Pterocles gutturalis
GGCTTTTAAAAAAAAAAACCCCCGATTTTTTTTTTTTTTTTTTAAAGAAGAATACCATCAGGAGCAGCCTATGATTAATACCCATAATTGAAACAAATTGCATCTAACTGCAGAAAAGCATCTCCCAGCTGTTGACAGAAGGAAATTGCTGACAGCCTTTTCCCATTCAATGAAGAAATGAGAGTGAGAGAAAGGAACCTTGTTGAGCCCATGTAAATACATGGCCACTGCTTGCATGTGCGAACATGCGTGTATGTAATCACCCATGAATCTGTTTGCGTGTACAGACATGTCACATATGCCGATGCAAACCCAACTTTTGTCTACATTTGTAATCACTGTACCTCTGTGTAGGGAGGATCCTTACATGTCTGTGGATGCCTGATTTGCTGGACATGCTGTGTGCCCACATGCAGAGTGTCAGCAGCAATGTCAACTTAATGAGAACTGCCCTGCAGGCACTGTGTGCTCCACCAGAGAGAGGAGGCTCCAGCTGCACATGTGCTTGCACACATGAAGTTGCATATTCACACATGAAACAACGGAGACCCTGCCTTCTACAAGGGAGCTCTTCCTCTGACTTTATCTTTAGATTGCTAAGGCAGGCTCATTTTTGGCTTTTAAAACATCTTCCATCACTTCCCTGTTCTTCTGTCCCATTTGCCTTTTGCCTTTCATGCTCCCTATCCATCATCAACAGCTGAAATAGAAAACACTTAGATGCAAGAGTTGAGTCTGAAGCTAGGAGAGTCATGTTTGATTGAAATGCCATACAGCTGGCTAACAGGCGTACATCAGAGCCTTGCCTGGTTCAGAAAGTTGCTCTGGAGAGGAATTTAATATCTATTGTAATTAATTTGCTGGCTTCTGTTAAGACAATCAATGAGTGGGTTGCATTGATTATTTTGTGATACAGGTTTGTCACGTATGAATCATTTATAACTGGCCCATCCAGTGATCTGCTCCCACACAGCCATATGGTTGTTCCAAAGCGGGCAGTGAGTTGCACTGAGTGGGCCCCAGAAATGCTAGCGAGCAGAAGGCAAAGTTAGAGACCTCCAGCAGATTGCTAGTAAGATCCAGCAAATTGGTTGGCAAAATCTGCTTTGAGGATGATGCTCTAATATTTACTGACCGTACTTTATTGTGTTCATCTGTTGGTTTAATGAACTGAGCTTCTATTGGCCACTTTATAAGGACATTTTGCCTCATTTAGAATCAGGCAGGTACATCAAGCATGAGTTATTTCCCAAGTATCTGCCTTTAAAGCTGATTGCTATGGTGTGATACCAGATGGTAAAAAAAAAAATAATAAAACAAACAAACAAAAAAACCCCCCAAAAAACACAACCAAAAAACCAAACCAAACCAAAAAAACCCGTTCTACTTGTTGTGTTTCTGCCCCTTGAGATAAAGCCATGAAGACTGTTTGTGGCTACATGCATATGATAAAGTGTTATTAAAATAACCTGCTTGAACTGGTCCCTAATCTGTTATTCCCCCTCCCTTTGTGCTGCTGTGCACTGTAAGCACATCAATATGAAGCAGCTAGCAAACAAACATCCCTTTATCAGAGGTGTATGTCGATCCCAGTGGAAGCTTAACAGCTCAGGCAGGCAGTTGCAGCAGTAGGGAAATGACTGATAAGCTCAGGTGTTACAGATTATGGATTGTGTTCCTGAGTTAGTGATTCACAGAAGATGCAACCAAGGGGGTGAAAGAGGGCTGGAGCTGTTGACATTTGAAGTTCAACCCGGGAAATGGTGTGTTCATTTTTAGCCATAGCCAGGGAGCTTTGGAAGAGTCCCAGACCATTTCAGTGAAAAACCTGAATGCTGAAAGAATTTAAAATAATACCAGGTGGAAGGGAGGTAGCTGACTCAGGCTATTGCCATAATGACAAATCACTCCAAGGCAAGCTAGACTAGGAATTTACCTCTTCCAGAACAACCACATGCATATACTTGTAATTCTAAAGGAAAGCAAGCTAATGTAGCATAATCACATAGAGGTGTAAGCTGCTTTGCATTTACTGAAGAGTATGGCAATGTACGTGGGCAACTACCATGAGGCAGTTGATGTGATGGGTTCTACACGCTTGCTGGTTGCCCAGAAACATGAGTGTCCAGCCCCTCAGGGTCACTGCTTGTTGTGCAAAACCTAAGTCTCCTATTGCTGTAGTTTCTTTTTGTGCCTTTAAACTCCTCTTGCAGCTAAGAAAGATCATACACCCAACTGCATTTTAGTCCTTAGTGATTATGCAATGTAGATGCAGGACTATACACACCAAGACACAGTCTGCTTTAGAAAGAGCTCTATTTATTTATTGGTTGTAGCAATTTCTCTCTTTTATAGAGGTGAAAAAGCAGACACAGGTGCAGTCTGGAGGCTTGTATGCCTGCAAGGCTGCAACACCTTGAAGGATAAGCAGGACTGGCTATACTGCCCGTGTCCTTGATCACAGCCTATTCTGACTGGCGCTTACATGACTATCAGAAGTTGTATTTGGTTGATGATTACAATTCCCATCAAGGGTCATTTTTGTCTTTTGGGGCCTGGGAGCCTCAGTTCTGCCAAATGAAGCAATTTCAGCACATCCTGACAAACCACACTAGAATCACGAAAGGTACTTTATGGAGTTGTTACAGTTCATATAAGAGCTTGAAAATGAGTTCTTAATTCATCCCCATTGAGAAACAATCTTAGGGGTCAACAAGCTTGTTCTACCAGATGCCATGAAATCTTAAGGTCAGCACTAACATTCGTCTGCTGGTGTCTCTGCAACTTGAGAACTTTTTTTTTAACTAGCATTCCTTGTAGAGGCCATTCGAGAAGTTGCTGGTGAGGGGAGCACCAGCTCTGTATTCTGATTTATGCCTAGCAGTATTGTCAAGCCAAGCAGATTGCAGAAGTTTGAAATCTAGCTGGTCGCCTCTAGGAGAAAGAAACAAGAAAGTGCTCCAGAAATGTGTATAGACAGCAGCAGGAACAACTGTGATCCTCTGTGGGCTGCAGATGGGGAAGCTTAATGTTTTAAGTTGTCAGGTAACTCTATGAAAACTTTCAGTATTGGTATGTACTATATGTAGTGAGTTCTCTTGCTCCTTTGTCTTCACAGAGTAGTTAAGTCGCGTAGTTTCCTTTTGTTTGTGGGATTGACGTATAGTTGCAAGCAAGAAAAAGTTGTGTAAAATTGGGAAAAAATATTTAATGGAGCTGCTTTATTAAGTCCAATTGCCTGACTGTAAGGATGAAAGTGCATATATAGGCATATATAGATATATATATAGATATATAACTGTTTACATTAATATAATTATGTATAATTCCCCCCCCCCATTTTTCTTAGCTCTGCAGAACCAATGCAGTTCTGAGAAAATAAGTAATGCTTTATTCTGATATACGTATTAACATATTAGCTTTTAAAATTACAATGTCAAGGCCAAATTCTGCCAACAGTCTTCCTTCAGCAGCCCTGCAGGAGATCATGGCATTATGAAGATATGAGTAGAACCTGGTCTGCCAAATTTCTGTTCCTCGAGATAGTGTGCCAACAGGTCCCACCTTGTCTGTTACTTCACAAAACAGTGGCAGACCTATCAGTTACAGGGGGAAAAAACCCACTTATTTTTATTGGAATTGAGCACCTTTGACCAGATAGCTGTCAAGAGACCACCTGGAGGCTCTGGAGGTTACTTTGGCAGTCTGTTTTCAGAATTGTCTTGCATTTTAAGAATAAGGATCCTTTCCATGTAGCAGGGGCTTCAGTGATCCCTCACCCTGGCCATATATGAGGATGCCCAAGGGTTTTGACCTGTGGGTCTTAAACAAAACTGCCTTCTCTCCTTCCCAAAACCTCTGGCTAGCTTTTAGTTCCAAAATGGCAAGACCCCAGTGGAGGTGGGTTAATGGAGTTGTTAAAGTGTGAGGAACAGCTTGAAGAGAGACAACACTTCAGTAGAACAGGGGTTGGAAAATATTTATAAAATTCACAAGTTCCCCTGGTGTTTAGATTAGAATGAGAGTCTTTGCTGTTTAAGCCAAAACAAAACAAACCCCAAAACACAAAACCACAGAAATCAAGACCCTCCAGGGTGAGCTCATCTCCAGGAAAATAATTGCAGCACCTTTCTGGACCGAAAGAGAAACACACATTTTTCAACAGAAGTTGTAACACAAGGGCTGTGTCACATTTCCTGCAGGGAGATTTGAAAAGTCATTTTTACAGCAGCTGGGCTTTGCTTGTAAGAGTAAGAATTACATTGGTTCTGACCTTCTAACAACAGGCTTAGGAAAAATAACACAACCACAGATACCAGCATGATCACTGTCTTACATCCAGTGGTATACTTTCACAGATTACCGTACAATTACTCCTAATTTTTCAGGGCCAGTGGCTTCAGAGTTTAGCTTATAGTACTGAAGAGAAGCACAGATTTGGCTGTTGTTTTTTATTTTTTTTTTTTGTTTATATCCAGTGTTGATAACTTGTACGTGACTTTAATAAGGTTGTGCTACCCAGTAGCTTGCTTGAACTAGTGGAAATAGCTGGGCTCATTCTCGATGCTGTCACATGAATGTATGAAGGTAATTTTGTTAATGATTTGAAGTTGCTACTTTTGAATGAACTGATAGAATAGATCTGATCTCTTATTCCAAACAGCATAGTTAATTTCAGAAATTTATGAAAACAGGTGAGCTGATAACTATTTTAAGAGATTTATAGTATATGCTAAGCATTATTTTTTCTTATATTGAAATAAATGCATATAATATGTATGTATCAAAAGACCCCATGGAAATAGCTAAGAAGCAATTACAATCATGATATAACTTTTGCAGTTGAATAAAAAAAAACCCCACACCATAATGAAATATTTCTTTTCAAAATCTTTTTGGTTTTGTGGGATTAGAAGAGATCTTCTATACTTCCAGTGATTAGCTGGAATACTTTTTTCAAAGTATTTTTTGTTGTTTCTGTTCATCAGCATGTTTACCAGATAGAGATACTAAACTGAAACATTTATGGTGCAGCTGTTGAGTTTCCTCCACTCTCTGACCTCAGATGACTTTGTGTGCATCTTAACCCACTCCTATTTCTCACTCTTTGGATTGCACCTGAAATTTTCAAAAACACGCTTAGTTTTCCATGAGTGCCGAGATTAATTAGATGACTTTTGTGGAGCTTCTGGCAAACTTTTGTTCTATGAACTTTCCTCAGTGTCATCTAGTTCCCACTCTGTACATACAGAGAGTTACTAAAATGGAAGAGCATGTCCCTTTTAAAGTCCCTGTTATTGCAATGCAATAATACTAAAAAATCAAAACATTTTATAATAGTAGTCTGTGCTGTTTTTTGTATATTTAGGGAGACTACTCCACAAAACATTGAGGTCTGCTTTTTCAAATTAGCATGTGAATTTTGTGTGCTTAGGACTTGCTCTTGAAATTCGAGGTATGTTTGTCTTGATCTTCAAGCATGTTGGTGGCACGCAGCTATTACAGAAAATCACATTAGTGAAGAGACACTTCAGAAAATGCAATGTGCATGGTTTGCCCAAATCTCGCACTGAGCTTGCAGCAGAGCTGAGAACATGCAGATTTTCTCTGGGCTTTTCTGGGCAGCAAATCCTTTGGACAAGTGAGTGGACCATCCACTTTAGGTGTTTGAGCCTCCTAAGAGAAGCAGTCTCTTACTTGAGACTGGAGTTGCATTCATGGGATGAGCTTCCTTGTCATGATTAGAAAAAACTATTTGATAGGTTTTGTTATTTTTTGGGGTTCATAACTAGTGTGTATGCAGTTGAGTGCTTCTAATGAATGTATTTATCTATGTGTTGTTAGGAGCTAGTCCCACAACAGCAGAGGTATAGGATGGCAGGATGATAGCTTGTCTGTGCCTCCTCTGCTCTGTGTGCTTTTGTTTTCTAGTAAGGATCGTTGCTTCTTCTATCAGCTTTGTGTGTGTTTATACAGACATGTATTTATCTGTGTATGGGCTTAATGTCATTATATACTTCACAAGAGTGTTTCCTGTGCTCTCTGCTTTCCTTCCTTGTTTTACATGGGCCTTGTTTTTGCACGTAGCTTTGCTACAGCCAGACTGTAAAGAAGGTAATAAAGTGTGTGCATGGCAAAATAAGGTGGAGTCAAGCCCTTGAATAGCTGCTCTCTGTCATTTTTATATGCATCACTCTCTCCCTCCTGTCTCTAGTGCTGTCTGTAACAGTCTGGAGTCTTCCCTTCCTTCAGCTTTATGTTTTCAGCATTGTGTTAATTGTTTGTGGTGTATGGGTTTTTCAGGGGTGTGTGGTGGGAAAGGTCAGCTGTCAGAAACAGGCCTGTCCACAACTGATAAGGCATTGAGAGATTGGATTTGACTCATTAAGCACCTTCCCTGTAGACATGGAGTCTGCTCTGCCGCAGAAAAAAAACCTAAATCAGGAAGGGAAAAAGCCCAGGATGAAGTCTGAGCATGCGCCAGAAACCCTGGCACGCCCTCCCTCCTGCCCCAGCACACAATGCCCGCGGCTCGGTACCCTTCTGCTGCGCTTGCATCCTCACGCGCCATGGATGTCTGTGCTTACACCCTGGGCTTGTGTGCATTCACTCCTGGATTTACACTTGGTCATATTTGCTCTCCCTGTGTGTGTAAGTCCTCGTGTGGGTGTGCCATGGGGTTACATGGGGAGTGATGCATTTCATTCCTGCCCTCATACATGCACAGAAAAGTGTACAAGGACGTTAATTCTCCCACATTTCACACGTGTGTGTGCACAGCCGCTCCAAGCTGGTTTTGTGTGTTTCTTGCCCTCTTCACACTAATGCCTGCTTCCTTTCATGCAAAAACAAGGGGCGAATCTCTTTGTGTCTATATTGTGTGCTTTATTTGTCTTTCTATAGAAATATGCTGTGCAACTGTACTGCCTATTCCTGCATATACATGTTCACTGCCCTGGTAAACACACATGAACTTGCTGCTGGATAGGCATAGCAGAAGCCTAGCCTGTTTCCTATTGCATACAAATGCACACAATTTTGCCTCTGATTACCAGCCAAAGCTGCTCTGCCAGCTTGTAACAGTCCCTTGCCTGTGGCTTTGTTTTGAGAAGAATCGTGCCTTAAATTGGGTTTGGATGCTGCTGCTTCCATAAATTATCTTAATGATGTTTCACAATGAGCATAAATGAAGGGCAGCAGTAGTGTTTGGCAGTGTATTTTGATACAGTGGCAGTACTGGGGTTCCACATGTACATGCTCTCCAATAATACTAAAGCTTTGAGGAGCTGAGCTGACCTGACCGCAGTCTTGGTGATACCAGTCTCATGTGCTGCTCTGTCCCACTCTGCATCTCTCTTCCATCTCTCTTTTGCTTTTCACCTTTCTTCACATCTCCCCTTTCCCATGGGCATGACTTTCAATACTGCTTGCTGGTATTGAAAGGGATAATTTGTGGATCATTATTGTGTTATTACAGTGATTAGTGTTAACTATTTTTCTGTTCACACTTCATGCTGGAAGGATGCCGAAGGGCTCCCTGCTCCACAGCAAGCGTGATGCTTGCTGGAAGGCTGCTGCTGACACACACGTGTGCATGCACAAGCGCACGTGCACACCCCTTACAGTGCTGCCTGTCTGCTCCTCTTTTTCCAGCCCTTTTCTTTGAGAGTTTCCAGCAGGCTTCTAAAGTAGTGCCCTTCAATGGAAGCAGGAATTTCTCTTCCTACTGGGCTCCTTAGATGTGCTTTTGTTCTGAATGCTTTTCAACTTTCTTTCTCTCAATGTTGGTGTAAATCTTTATTTTTCGTTCCTGCAGTCGCAGAAGACTCCCACCAACCATCTCCATATTTTTTCCCAGGCAGGACCAATCCTACCACATATGTAGGGAAGACTGCTATAGCTACCTAACATTCTTCTCCCTAATGCTATGGCTTTTTATTAAAATCGGAAAGCTTGGGAAAGACCTTGTCTTCAGTATGGTAAGGAACAAAAGTGCTACAACTGCATCCTATTTTATTAGATAAATATTAGTGCTCTTGAATCTACACCAAATAGTATACAGGTCTAAATACTTAATATTTGGTGTTTGATTTCTGTTTTTTAATAGGTTAGAAGAGTAAGTGTAGTGTGAAACTAGGGATTGCAACTGAGATACAGATCGCTGCTGGAGAATAGTAAATGTCTCTTAGGTGGTGAATATAATGTTGATTGTTGCAGGTTGCTTCTGCTTTTCAAAAAAAGTATGGTCTATATAAAACAACAGTGCTTTTGTTCAACAGAGTACACAAGATAAGCTGGTGAATTAAGAGTTTAGCTGTACACTTACGTGCTCTTACCTGTTGTACTGTCATGCAAGTTCTACACAGAAAGGCAGAGGGGCTGTACAAGACCAGAGCTAGTGAATATGTTAAATCTTGAGTTTTATGTTCCTGGTGCTGTGATGTTCTCTCTCTGGTCAGTTTGCACTTTACTGAATGTTCAGCCTGTAAGGAAATACTTCCAATGGGTGGTATGTTCAGGGACTGGTATCCTTATGTTTTAGAAGGATACACCAGGAAAATAAGTAAATAGAAGAAACACAGAACAAAAGAAAAACATAAGAAAAAGTAAATACAGCAGCAATGGGAATTGTCCTCACCCATGTTCGGCAGTGAGGAATCTAGAGGAGTTCTTATGCCCAGCACATCATCATAGTATCTGAACTCTTGACAAAATTAGTAGCAACACCTTGCTTTTCCTGCACCTTCTGGAGCTGGGAATGAGAGTAACAAAGCTGTTTAGAGAAATGAAAAGAAAAAAGCATATTTTATTCAAGCAAAACGTAGTCAATTTATATGAATATATCAAATTGTTTCAAGCAAATTATTTTTTTTAAATTGATTTATTCAGCATCATTTGAAAATAAGCACTTTTGACGCTTTTCGTTTTGTCCTGGGTTCAGCTGAGACAGAGTTAACTTTCTTCATAATAGCTAGCAAGAGGCTGTGTTTTGGATTTGTGCGCAGAAGAAAGCTGATAACAGTGATGTTTATCATCGTTGCCAGGACAACCCAAGGTCTTTCAGCTTCTGCTGTCTGCAGGTGCAGGAGAAGCTGGGAGGCAGCACAACCCAGTTGCTAGCCTGAGATTTGATTTTAGGTTTGGGATTGAGACCCAAAGTGGCCAATAACCTGTTCCGTATCGTACACGTCATGCCCAGTACACAGGTGAGGGCCCTCCGGAAGCTCATCCCTTTTTTGTTCTGGGTCTCTTTTAGTTCCGGGTCCCTTTTGCTCCAGGTTGGCTCTCTCGGGGTGGTCCATCTCCCAGGACCTTCTCCCTCCCTTAGCTCTCAGTCTGGGACTCTCGGACTGTTATCTCTGTTCTGGGATTGTGGTTTTGGGACTCTCCCCTGCTCCGGGATCGTTAGCCGGGAAGGGGCTGAGCCTTGGTCGTTGGATGGTGAGCAGTGTCACTGTGTGTCACTCATTTTGTATATTTGTATATACTATTATTTTCAATATTACTGTAGCTTTCGTTATTAAATTGTCCTTATCTCAACCCATGAATCTTTTTTTCCCTCTTTATGTCTTTAATTCTCTCCCTAATCCCTGGGAGGGGGGAGGGTGAGTGAACAGGTTGTGTGGGGTTGGCTCCCAGTCAAGGGTAAACCTGTCACACTTTTAAAATGGAGCTCTACTTTTTAAAGAAATGTATTATTAAGAATTGTTAAATTTCATTTTCAGTTAAGCAAGACATTGTCACAGGATTAGTTTTTGTCCCTTTGGCCCCTTCATTTAAGTACGTAGTGCCACAGTCAGACCAATACTTGGAATTTATTGTTTCTTTGCAAATGGCAGACAATGCAACACCATGCACTGATACCAGAGCAGTCGTCTCTTAGCAAACAACAGAAAATAGGTGGAGAGAGGGGTGCCCAGGATGCTCTGTAAAGTACATATATTCTGGATGGATGCGTGGCTTCTCCTCATGGCTGTGGAACATTTCTTGTTTTGCAGAGAAGTTTCATTAAAATCAGAGCATTCTTTTCCCATAGGTCTCAAGGACTTAACCTAATTTTTTGTTATCTTTGTAGTACAGATGGAGGCAGCTGAGGTTAATTAAGTGCTTCAGGTTGCACAGTAAATCAGTGGCAAAGTTGAGGATAAAATGCTCGGGTTCTGACTTCTACACCTCTAGTTTGTCATTTAGATCAATTTTGGTGGGCAATTTAAAAACATGATGTTACCAACCACATACTATAATTTTGTGTATATATATATAATTTTATTTATTCATTTTCATTACTGTAGAACTTACACTTTTGTCGTCAAAGCATTTTCTCTAAAAGATCTTGTAAATGTCTGTTTCAGCTATTTTGTGTGGTATTGGCGTAAATGATTCCAGTGGGTGGTTTCTGTAGTAAATGCTTCATTCACACAGGTTCAGATTCTTCTTCAGACCCTTCTGTTTTTTGTTGCCCTTCAGAAAAAGACAGAAAAGGTAGTTTAGAGAGTCAGTAGGGGATCTGTGAATCATGTTATTGATAAATCTAGGTTTAAATAATCTTTCTCTGTGCAGAATATGCTAACTAGGACATTTTCCATTATAAGTCTGATTTTTTTTTTTCTTTCTCTCAGAATAGGTTTCATTGAAAGGACTATAATATACTGTTGAGCGAGGAAGAGTCTTCCAGGGTTGAGAAGAAAAATAGCCTAATCACAGAATGTTAGAGATTGGAAGGGACCTCGAAAGATCATCTAGTCCAATCCCTCTGCCGGAGCAGGAACACCTAGATCAGATCACACAGGAATGCATCCAGGCGGGCTTTGAATGTCTCCAGAGAAGGAGACTCCACAACCTCTCTGGGCAGCCTGTTCCAGTGCTCTGTCACCCTCACCGTAAAGAAGTTTTTTCTCATATTCAAGTGGAACCTCCCATGTTCCAGCTTGAACCCATTGCCCCTTGTCCTGTCACTGGATGTCACAGAGAAGAGTCTGGCTCCATCCTCCTAACACTCACCCTTTAACATATGTATAAACATGGATTAGGTCACCCCTCAGT
>NW_010125107.1:0-265 GCF_000699245.1 Pterocles gutturalis
AAATAATCCCCAAAAGGACCAAATAATACTTTTTTAAAAAAAAATAAAATAACCCACAAAAAAAATCATAAAAATAAATTTGAAATGGAAAAAAAATCAAAAAAGCCAAAAAGGCCCCAAAGAACCAAAAAAAAAAGCCAAAAAAAGGCAAAAAAAAAAACACGAAAAGGGCAAAACAACCAAATAAAAAAAAAATTAAAACGATCCCAAAGAGCCGAAAAACAGCGAAGTGAAAAAAGTGAAAAAGCCTCAAAACAAACCCAAA
>NW_010125107.1:306-604 GCF_000699245.1 Pterocles gutturalis
AAGAACCAGAAAAAAAAAAAAATTGAAAAAGGAGAAGGAAAGAAAAAGCCAAAAAAAACCAAAATCACGCGAAAAAAACGATTAAAAAAAAGGAAAAAAACCAAAAAGCAAAAAAAAAAACCACCAAGAAAATCCAGAATCCTCAAAAAAAAAATTTTAAAAAAAGGGAAAAAAGCCCAAAAAGCACCAAAAAAAACCCAGAAACACGCGAAAAAAAAAAAAATCAAAAAAAAATTTAAAAAGGGGAAAAAAAGGCAAAAAGCCCAAAACCAAAAAAAAAAAAATTTAAAAAAAAAAA
>NW_010125108.1:0-684 GCF_000699245.1 Pterocles gutturalis
CTGCCAGAGCTCACGACCTCTCCCCGCGCCCCGACAAGCGGCTGCGGGACCACCGGCATTGCAGACAGCAACCGCGACAGCACCGTGTGGCACAGGCGGCACCAGGGCGGCACCGGGACACGGCAGCACGGATGGGGAGCAGCATCCAACCCTCCTTGAGCTCGTCCTCCGGGGCCAGCGCAGCCCCAGTCGCTCTCCCTGCATGGTCTTGTCCTCTCTCCTATTTACATGTAAGCTGGGCTGACACCTCCTCTTCATCACCGTGCCAGAGTCTTCCTCAGAGGCCATGCATCTCAAGCAGGACAGCACCATAAATATTGCACAGGAGTGGTTTCTAATCCAGTTATGGGTTCAGCCTCTCGCGCTCTTCCATCAGGGAGCCTTGGATTGGAACTGAAGTGTATTAGTATAATTTTATCAGGTTTTATTAAGTCTAGGGTCTTGCATTTTTGATATATAGTTTTAATTAAGTTTTAAGTCAAAGAATGCAGTCGCTCATATTTTATCTTGCCGTGTCACATCAGAGGGAGGCAGTTAATCAGCACGTACCAAAACTTCCCATCGCCTGTGATGGACGTTCATGAACTTCACCTGCAGAGCCCAGCTCCCCTCCCTCGCTCCCAGCAGGAGCCCTGCACGGGGACGGAGCCGAGGGCGATGCTCTGGTGGAGCCTGTCACCCAAA
>NW_010125109.1:0-1249 GCF_000699245.1 Pterocles gutturalis
TTCGGTGTGAGGGAGAGGAACCCGTACACCACCCCCGCGAGCCTCCCGGATCCTGGCAGGATAAGGGGGAACGGGCGACTGGCGGCTGGGGGGGTGTAGGCTGTCAGTGGTGCCAGAGGGGCACCCCCCAGTAGCCAGGGTAGCTTGGTGTTTTTAACCGATCCCTATATTATAGCAACCTACCTTCTTTAAGTAATATTTTTTTGCTCAACTGTACTTATTCTCCTTGTCTCTGCTTTTAGCTGTGCGCTGCCTAACCCAAATGATTGCAAAGGTGAGACTTCAGGAGGCATAAGGGAGAAGAATAAAAACCCCAGCGTAAGCCGGTGTAGCCCTGTAGTCATACCCTAGGCCACTCTTCCTGAAGAGGCAACTGAAATGCTCACAGAGTCCAAGGCTTGAAGGTCAAGGTCTCCCTTGTTCTCACCCTGTCCTAGGGAGAGAGCCAACAAGCCACCGACTGCGGAGGGCTGTTGCCTAGTAAACTCCGTGTCTGGGTGTGCTCCCTAATGTACTCCCCAACCATCGTGGCTGAAAGCTTGCTGCAGGCAGCAGAGGTAGTTTCCTTGTCTAGTTCCTTAAGGTCTCTGCACCACTGTGAATTTTAAAGCTTCTGCATCAAGAAATCCAAGCAGAGATACTGTAAGCCACAAGCACCTTAAATGCCTATGGACCAGACTTGTTACGTGTGCGTACCTACTGCTGCTTATACCAACCAACATTCCTTTTTTTTTTGAACATATGAAAATGCAAACTGAGGTTCAAAATAAATTAACAGTGTATCTTAGTCAAGGCTAAGTCAGTGTTACATCTTAGAAATAAACATATTGCCAACAGCACCATGGTGTAATGCAAAATAGATGCTATGCCTGTTTGCACCTCTTAAAAAGGATTCTGCGAAACACAAAATTTGTATCTTGGGACACAGAATACAGTTTTTTAATTTGTGTTTTTAATTTGCTCATGAACTCAGATGACTCGGCCCTCTAGCAGGTTGAGACGGGCAGGATATAGGTCATGTTATTAAACAATTAATAATAAGAAAAAAATCAATGCTGCCCTTGTGCTTAAGAGGAAAAACGTGAGTTTCTAAGAGAAGAAACGAATTGAGTAAAAACCCTTAGAAATTTCCCCAGGGCTTTCTATATATATAGTGTAGCAGAGTTTAAAGGGTAAAAAGAAAAGAAAGCCTAGCATGCATTTCCACCCCCTATTTCAGGTCATTTTGAGAAGCTCTTATAACAGCCTC
>NW_010125109.1:1272-6340 GCF_000699245.1 Pterocles gutturalis
CCAAAGTGCCTAGGACACACCAGGGAGAGCTTTCCATACTCCAAAACAAAACAAAGCAACTACAGTAGAGAGATGCAAAGCAGCATAGGCGTAACACCAAACAAATAACAAAACCCAACAAAATAGTAAACTGTGTTATTTCCAAGGCAAAAACTACCCAACATTGAACCCTCTACAATTTTCCTCTTTAATAAAACACCTCCACCACCAAAAGGCCCGACATGGACCAGATATTCCAGGCTCAGGTAAACAATAACGTGCTAACAACACTATTAATTTTTCTGTATTTCAACTAGGCTCTCCTTATTCCAAGGGTTGCATGTTAATGCTCAACTAAGAGTGGCGACACTGAGACTTCCACAGTTAATGGAAGACGCTCATCAACAGCAAGATTTCTACTGCTGTGCTTTGTAAACCTTGTCATCAGGTCTCACTGTGCTGAAAGCAATTGCCCAGTGCCACCCTGACGCTAGAGCTTTCATCGACGCAAGGGATTTTCAGGGCAGGGAAGAAGAGTTTTCTACAACACAATCACATTTTGCAACAATCCTCAGAGCCTGAATGTCCAGACAGGGAAGGAAAGAGGAAAAAAGAAACAAAAAAAACCCAATCCCTTTCAGGGCTTCTTTGTACATTGTAATAAAACTAGAAAACAGATGAAAAATCTAAGACAGACTTCCCCCCACCTTCAAGACCTCCTGCTGATCATCTTAAAAATTACCAGGTCAGAAGGCTGAATGCTCCCAACAGCATGATGCTGGGTATTCCTTCATTTCATTCCAACAGCTACATTTGGAAAATATTTAGCAGAAGCTATTAGCATTCACTGTGCTGAAAGGGTAACAATCATCACTGTATCATGAGGATTCCTGCTACAAAAGACTTTTTACATCTTGGCCTTTTGTGAATGCTGCGGGATCTCTGCATCCTGGTTTTTCATTTTTCCTCTGCAGGCTGTTTCCAAGTCACACAAATGCAACCCTGTTTGACAAAGCCAGTGCCATTTGATTGTATGCAGCCAAACACACAAGGTTCCCATTGCGTCATGTTACCATTCTGGCAAATTTGCAGTTTACACTTGGGTGACGTGGAAATGACACAATTATTCTGAGAGACGGGCACAATGACAGAGAACATCTGCGCTCATTGCTAACAACGTGCCGTTGGGTACTGCTGACTTGCCTGCCTCGCACAGACAAAAGATGTTTAAACTGGTTTCACTCGTGTCATTTGCTTTCCCAGGGGGTCACGTTAGGCAACTGCTCTTAATGCTGTGTGCCGAAATGCTGCAGCAAGCGCTTCCGCGCTCCCATTTTTCCTTAATTACTGCAGATGATATTAAGATGTGGGTTACACCACCTACTAATCAATGCATCCAGAATCTTGTCAGCACAGTGCAGGTAGTGCTATGTCCTGGGGACAGGAGACAGCAAGGGTGTAATTTTCTCACCTCCCCTAAGTAGACATCAGTAGTAGGAAGAAAAGCACAGCCAGCCAGCAGAAGAGCGTGCTCTTCAGTCACTGAACATGTTTCTTGTGAAGTCTGAGTCCTGCTGTATTAATCACATTACAAAATTAGAATTTGTAATGAGGGTGCGCGGGAAGCAGTAGTTTCCCCTTTCGGTTGTTGAGAAGCCATTCCTTCTTCTCGCCTTCAGACTGTGCTGGCATACCTCACGTTCTGTGAGAGCGACCCACAATGACCCTGGCTCGCATCCTACCTTCACACTGGAACAAATGAAAACCAGCAAGTCATCTTCACTGGGATCTGCATCTGCATTGCTTCTCGTAAGTGCCACTGTATCTCCAAAACAATAATTTCTGGAGAAGTATCCTGACATTTATTTGAAAGTAAAAGGACACACAAGTTCTTGGTCAGATACACGTACTCCACAACAGTGGAAACTATTTTTTAATGGGCATAACAGAAGGAATGAGAGTATAATGGATTAAGTTAGTGACCTCACCACATATATAAAAGCAATTTAAGCAAAATACTAAGTGGGATATAAATTGGCGACAAAAACACTTCATCAGAAAATTATGTCCCCAGAACTCATAGAGGGAAGTCTAGAACAGTCTTCCAAAAAGAAAGCTGAGTAAAGACCTCAGTAGTTACAAACACTGCTTGACTCATTTAAGAACAAGGGTACAACTTTTTATGGTGTTGAGAAAGTTTCACGTGCCCAGAGGTCTTTTTCATATATAAAGTGTGGATTTTGTTCCCTCTCCTCTCATTAAAAACAGAAGGGGGGGGATTTTATTAAAGGCTGTACCAACTGATTTAAAGACTGTTTTATGGCTAAAGTACGGGGTTGGGTGACCCGTGCTGTATTTTTTTATCAGCTGCTTCTTTCCTGCATGAGCTCTGGCAAGTCACAAACAATTTACACTGACTGCCAATCACTAGGCCTAGGCTGGCTTCCTTCCGTTCACCCAATTCATATAAACTGCATGGACTATCTTAACATTTGTGAGCCATTGTACAACAGAGCTTCTAGCCACACTAAATAAATAGCTAAATATATATACATTGCTGCTTTTTGTAGTTTAACATTTAGATCAGAAGTCATTCCTCAACATCCCTCTTCTGAAAAAAGCAGATGTCATGGGACCTAATGTCTTGACAACTCGTTCCTTTCAAGCAGTCTTGACAGAAAAGGGAATACCTACTCATCCAGCTCTGCTTCGTGCACATACTCCAAAAGCGACGCCTTCAGTGGCTGTCACTGCGCTGCTCTTCTTAGCCTGGCCCCGGGGAGAGGCTGTCTGTATGCTGGGGCACAGTGGCACCAGCGCCTGCTTTCGGGAGAAGGAGGGCTGCTATGCGGTCAGACGAGCTGGCGGCAGAAGCAGCACCTGAATTCACATTAGATTTCACTGTGGGACAGTCACACCAGGGCTCTTCTAAGGTCCCCAAACGCCACTTGCTGCCTCTTCGGAAAGTCCTGTCCCACTATCTTTTACTGCTGTCTTTCTAAGATTAGAGATAGCTTGGGATGTAATTGTGCTGCAATTACAACCGAGCACTACATACATATCGTAAAGCACTCCTTGTACTGCAGCAAAAGGGAACTTTGATCCACCTCTGGTACAGGAGACAGAGGGAACAGCAAAAGCATCTGCCTTAATTCCTGGTCCAAACTGAACTGTAAGCAGGCTTTTTTTAGGGGAAAAAAAATTACCTCATGACTAAATTGAACCAGTTCTCATGTTCTATTTCAGAGACTGACAAGATTATACTTAAGTGACCGACCAAAGTTTCTGTTGGAAGTAGAACAACGATTAGCCACTGGTTAAGCTACTGAACAACCAGAAGACAAGGGCCATTCTCTTTAGTTCCTCTCAAATCCAGGAGCACCAACCTCAATCAATTCTTTTGTGTTCAACTCTCCTCTAATCATACGACATACCTGGTCCTTCCACATTTCCTTTTCTCCCCAGCAGCAGCTCTGTTTTCCATCTACCACTCCTCATCCTCCTCTCCTTCGGGGTCCTGGAAACAGCTGCACCATAAGCAATCACTCTGGCTTCAAATGCCTTTTTCTAGAGGCACTGGGACATGATGATGTTTTAGGAGATGAATCTGCTGTTTCCACACAGGTTACCAAAGACTGAAGCTGCAACCGTCAGAAAGAGCTTGACCTGTCCCTTCTTAGGAAGGGAACAGTGATAGTACAGGAGATACTGAATGCACTGCCCACACAGAGCTGTCCCTTGGGGATTAACCAACTTGCCCCAAGAGCTCAGGGAAATTGGTAATTTTTGAAGAGAAAGAACTGATGCTGCTCTACAGCCAAGTACTCCCATATTGCTCAATGACTTACTGAAAGAGAGTTGGTGTAAGAGAAATAACAAACATCACTGAATACTGGAATTATTAGCTTATATTGATCTTTCAAGACACAGGGAATTCAAGACTACCTGCAGAGTGGCAATATACTTCACTCCAGCTCACGATGAATGAAGTTTGAGCCCAAACCCAACTTACAGCTTTGTTACGACTTGAGTCTGCATCAACCAACTTACATCACATTGAAGGTAAATATTTAAAGGAGGTTTATTGGGGCTAATACTAAATTCAAACAGCCACAAGTTAATTTTCCATGTTTACCACACCAACTGTTGACAGATGAAGTCTCAGTGGAAAGTTCAAATTTTCATTTCACCACGACTTCCTGAAACGTGACTACAAATTTCAATATTTGGCATTTGATCTTCAGAGAGAGATATCAGGTTTAATAACATTCCACAAAATACATTTAAATCGTGACTCAAAACCAAAACAATTTGGAAGTTTTGAAACATAAAGCTGTTAGTATGAAATTAGCTTTTATTTTTTTACCTCAAAATAAATGCACATTTATCATTTATTCAAATGAAAACTGAAAAAGGGTATCTTAAACAAGAGGGAACTTTAACAGAGCAAATATCACAAATATCCTCAAGTTCCTTCTCCTGCTATTGCCCATCTCTGTTTGGCTAAAAACATAAGCTTGATTTTTTTTTTGTCAGTTGGTCAATTAAAAGAAATGCTTGAAAGCCCCAAAACTAGAAGTGGTATAAAACAAAACCAGGTACTCATCAGAATTCAGGTCCATGTGTTGCCACACATTTATATAAAACTTTCACTAAGTGTTGTACTAAATAGGATTTAGTAACCTCTTCTGCAGTTTAGCTCTTGATATCTTGGTATGAGAAGTCAATGCGTAAGCATGTCAGAAGTCAACGCTATAGTGTAACTACAGTATAACTCTAACAGGGCTTCTAAATACTGTTCACCAGAGTGACGTCTTATAGTTGAATTTCAGTTTCAGCAGGTACTTCAGATTTACCTGAGCAACATCATACACAATATATCTGGGAAGAATGTTAAGGAATAATTACGGTTGTTGATATCAATAACACAAAAAAATCTCAAAACACAGTGAAGCTTCACCTCTGAACTTAAGTTACCATATGGATGTCTGTGTGATTAAGCAGTTCTTTGAATCTGAGAATGTTTTAAACAATAGTTAGAAACAAGCAACTAACAGCCATATGGAGAATTAACAATGGTGCAGCAGGA
>NW_010125109.1:6371-37142 GCF_000699245.1 Pterocles gutturalis
GCAGGTGAACTGACTTGGATACAGAACTGTAGCTCTCAAAGATTATTTTTTGTTAGCCAGAGCCATAACACACAACATCTCTCTCGCTATCTAAACAGTGGAGCAACATAGCCTAGATTAGATCTGCAGTTACAGACCTGCCACCCTCAATTTAAAACTAGCTCTACTGCTACCTTCCAGCACCAAGTCATTAATCTCCTTTTAATTTCCCACTAAAAAACCCAAACTGGAATCACAGTGAAGAGCTCTAAATGGCTGCCAGTGCTAGCACATTCTATGACTGCACCATACCATTAGACTTTTTCAGAAGATGCTCCCAGCTCACCTATTTGTTTCTCAAAGCTTTAGGCCTCAAACTTAACTTTAATCCCAATTTTAGATGACAAGCGTGCCCATTAAACGCAGTGGAAACCAAAATGAATGCACATCACATTGTCTCAGTTAGATATTAACTGTATTGTATTTTATCATCTGACCAAAACTGATGCTGTACTGAAGAAAACTCAAGATAAAACCAGCATTGCCATGAGTTCTCTTGCTAAGACTGCTTGTAAGAGGGAAACAACTTACCAAGAAAGAAGACAGTTTCTACACAACCCAGAGGTTGTATTAATGGGTTACATCCTTCACCAGCTGTGAAGAGATTGATCTGTGACCTTAGACATCGCTTATTCTTATGACCTCTTGTAAATGTTGAGCACACATTCATTTGGGGGCACTTCTGCCTAGGAAGAGGCTTAATGGCTACATCTCTGATGGGCATCTGAGGATTACCTCAATATTTGCAAAAGGTCTGGGGAACACAAGAGAAGCTGTGTGATGAGACACTCCATCAAGCCACAGAGCCAGTCCCCCCACCCTCTCCTGACCAAGGTGGCCAGGCACAGCACCATGAGGAAGAAACCAGACTGGAGTGATGTGAAACCACAGCCTGCATTCCCCTTCGCCTGTCATGGCACATCTGTGGGCAAGGCACTACTGGGCAGTGCTGTCCAGCCACTGCAATGCCTTCAGGTATTGAGTCCTGTTGGGGCAACTGCTATTGGCCAGGTGTATTGTTTTCTTTTTTTGCAGAATGACAATTCAAGTGTGACAACTGTAAAATCATCTTCCTTGGAGAAGACTCTAAATTGTCTGTGAGTACTCCAAAGCAGATCTAAAAGAAACTAACACAGTGCACCAAAACTGCTGACCGACATTAATGAGGTCCTGCTAAACTCAGCAACCCTCAAACACGGCATGCAGCCAACATAACAGCAAAGGATACTCATTATACAGAAGACAGGTATCATTAATTCCTGTTGAGATCCCATTCCCTAAGGGAACCTCTACACCACCAAGGGTGGTAGTGGCTGTGGGATCAGGTGCAGTTTTGCCCAAGCCTGGAAAGGGAAAAAAACATTAGTTACAAATCTAGAAGGCAAACACAGACTTTGCACATAAAGAAAATGACTCAGCCAGCTAAATATTACTTCCCATGTATTTTCAAATGCTGACCAAGTGCAAAACTATCTTAAAAAGAACATAAAGGATATAGTCTCTTTATTCAATTCAGCACCACCAGACTTACGGTACTCATACTCTGCTACATTTTTAAAGTGAGAATTTTAGACTTTTGGCTGTTAATGGTCTAATCTGTATGATCAAAGCTAAGAACAGAACAGACTTATAGCTCTCATATCCTATGTCCATTAATGAAAATATGCACATTGCAGCATTTTCAGAGAAGTATAACAAACCAATTCTTATTCTCTTTAAACTCTTCAATACAAATCTCATTTAACATCCATAATACTGTGAGTAGTATGTATTGAAAAAAGATGCTAGATCACATTTTATTCTATTTTAGGCAACTGATTTTAAGCCTCTCAAAATGAATAGTTTAAGAAAAGCCAGTCATTACTGAATGTTACTGTTCTCCGCTCTGCCATCTCAGAATAGAAGATAGTCATGATTACCATTTCTTTTGCTTGAATTAGAGAGCTAAGTCTTTTCTCATCTTCTTTTTCAGTGCGATACACTGCTACTTTTTGCAGATAGAAATGTAATGAGAACAGCTGTTCCATCTGAACTTTTATTCTTTGATTTGTCCCTTCTCTCCAAGCTTCTAAGGCACTTTGAATGCTAAACAATTATTCTTATGATCTATCAAACCTCTCATCTTTCTTCTAAAATACATAGCACTGTTATGATGAAAGTAAGAAGTTGGAGAATGCACCTTATGTTTTCTCTTCTGTAATATCAAATGAAAGTTTCCTCCTGAACTTCAGCCAACACATTAACTTCAGCCTTATTCCAATTGTACTAACTGCCATCTCAAAACACCATATACACACATATACAGATGCAACTATAAGGCAACATTATGCAAACTCTTAAAGGAAGTACAGCTATGAAATTACTATAGTTCTCTTTGCTAAGCAGAAAGTCACAAGTTGAGTTTGCCTTTAATAACAGATTACCAATGACAAATACTAATACTTACCTTTCACACTGTGTTTTCCCTTAGGCAATTTTGTTATGTGAGATGCATTCTTCAGCTCATACCTGGACAGCACAAAGAACACAAAATAGCATTTTACATTCATCTTAAATGGTAAAAATATTTTTTTCCAGGCTTCACTTTATGGTCAGTTTAATATAAAGTTAATTTAGATTCTATTCTTCTGGAACTCAACAGCCTTCCTTCTTTGTCTCAGCTACTAATTTTACTTTTATTTATTTTAATTGGCACTTAAAGTTTAAGATTCTAAACCTGCAACACTGGTTTTTTACCCCACCAAACAGATCTAATTTTAAGAAAAAATAAACCTTGTTTCTAAAGAAATACAAAGTGCTCTTTCTTCACACTGAAAAAAGGGCTTGCAATTTTAGTATTACCTTCTACCACGATATATTAAGCACATTCGGCAAATAATCTTCATAATTTACTTACATATTTCCAAGGGCAACTTCTCCCAGCAGTACTAAGCCTATGGGATCAGCTTGAGATGTGTGACAGTAGTTGGCACTCTTGGATACCATGTCTGCAAAATAGATGCCCTTCCCAAACATGTAGCCAGTCTGCAAGCAGCAAAGAAAAAAAAATTATTTGGATAATAACACAAAGGCAGCACTGAATCCACCTGGCTGGGCTCCCAAGGAAGGCAAAGCTGCAACTCAAGCTCTTGTGGACACCAGTCATCTACCCACTCTGGACACACAATGCTACCTGCACACAGAGATAACACGGAGCAGTTGCCACATAGAAATTCTCCTATTTAGGGTGTCTCCGACTGTGGCCACTGCTGGACACAGGGATGGAGGCAGCCAGAGAAGCTATCTGTTTAACGTACCACAGGAGCTTCCGGGGGAGCTATTCGGAGACCCTGCGAGAGGATACCAGCGAAGTTGGTGGTGCGGGAACCGTGCCACAGAAGCTGGCGATTATGAAGCTGCTTAAATGGCTTGTAACGCTGACTCTCTCCTTCACGCTCAATCCTGAAGATCTTCAATTCAAAAAGGGACGAGAGGAAAAGAACAACCAAGCAAATAAGCCGTTACCTTCATGTGACTAATCAGGCAAAAAAAAAAAAAAAAAATCATCCAGTCTGGAAGATACACTAATCTGCCAGGAAAATTGATCTGGACGGTTTTTAGTATTTGCAGTTTGCTATGTCGTGCTAGCAAAAAAGAGACAGCATTGGTCACACAGTACTTGTTACCGGTTACTTCTCCACCCTCCCTTCTGCACTTTCATGAGAGCATAGTTTTCTGAAAAATCATTCAATGAACTACAGCTCAATTTTCAAAGATGATTATCCTCCACCTCCTTTTTGAGACCAATCAAATAAAAATAAAAGCACACCCCCAAATATATCTCAGTAAGCTTAGACTCAACCCTGCCCAGACTTTTGCTATTCTATTAAATAGCAATTGGTCTATCAAACCATCCCTTCAACAAAGGAAGACAGATAAACTACTCAAAAATAAAAGGAAACTGCAAACAAGTGAGTTGACTTCAAGAGTCCATCTCACAAACTTAAGCCCCAGTATTGCCCAGCTTACATCCACAACTTTGAGATCATATGCATTGTGAGTAGCAGCATGAGTATTTTTCACATATTGTTTAATAATCTTGGCTTCTTCTGAATCTTTGTCAACAACCTGCAAAGAGGAAAACAAGAGAAGCTTCTTAACCATACAAACTAGCAGGCTTCTTATAACATGACGACATCCCCCATATGCTTACAACTCCCTAGTTCAAGCCTCCTTTATCATTTAGGTGGAAATTTATTCCCAGCTAGAGAAGATGTACAGGTATACAGACAGCACTCAGTCACAGAATGTCTAAGACAGGAAGGCACCTCTGGAAACTGAGATGATTTCCAACTCCCCTGCTCAAAGCAGGGTCAGCCGAAGAAGTTCAGCAAGGGCCGAGTCCAGTCAGGCTTTTAACACCTCCAAGAATGGCTCCCACAGCCTCTCTGGACAGCCTTTTCCAGTGTTTGGCCACCCTCACAGTAAACAAACAAAAAAACCCAAACCAAACACCATCAACAACAAAAGCTTTTTGTTTTGTTTAAACACAATTTCCTGTATTTCACATTGTGCCCATTGCCTCTTCTCACTGCATACCACTGAAGAGTCTGCCTCTGTCTAGTTTACTCCCTTCTCCCGTCAGGTATTCCTAGACATTGGTAAGATATCCCCCGAACCTTCTTTTCTCCAGCTTAAAAAGCCACAACTCTTTCAGTGTCTCCTCGTACAACACATGCTCCAGCCCCATAACCATCTCAGTGGCCTTTCACCGAACTCATGCCAATACACCTCTCCACTAACATTTTAGATGATCTGTTATACTCCAAATTAACAGGATATCAGCTTGTATTCACAGTCACTTACTTCCTTTTATTTTCCTTACCTTAATATCAGTTCGAAGTTTTTCATAGTTGATATCAATTGGGTCTTTATCTCCATCTTCATTTCCACCTCTGAGAAGGCTGTAAGCAACCTCAATATCAAGCAAATTGTCCAACATCTGCACTTTAGCCTGAAGAATTTAAAGAAACAATTTTACCTGTGACTTTGACATGTTCAGAATAAGTCTGGAATACCCCAAATTATAAGTGTGTGTGAATTACTGGCCACACACTACCATCTAATATACTAAAATGTACACAGACATATATACATACAGATAAATAGACCATAATATATAACATATCTTTTAATACCTTATGTGTAATTATTGGTATATGTATACACATGTGTGCGCATAAACAAACAAAAAAATATTCTGAAGAAAAACAAACTTAACCTCATGAAAGCATGAGGTTAAAGTAAGTCTGAAAACCTCACAAATTCTCTGTGTTAGATGTCTGATACCAGACCTGTTGCCTGCAAACAACATATTGTTTCCAGTCAATACCTGAATGTACTCCAAGTTATTTAGGAGAGGTGGTTTCTTCATCCCAAAGTCATGAGGAATCAGAGTATAGAAGCGGTTGGAGAGGTCCAAGATCTGAGATTCTGAACTGTTGTCAGAAACTGCCTAGACAAGATAACAAGCACCAAAGAAAATTACTGAGTAAGATTAAGTCTCCATAGCAATAGACACACACAAGATATTTGAGGACTAAGACACAGAAGCAGCAGTACCAATAGTGTTAATGCTCAAGCTCTCACGGCACTAAAAAGAGAAATTCTGTTTAATTGTTTTGCACGTAGTAAGTCACAGTCCTGGCACAGAAATACACAGAACTTCTTGTACAAGAAAAACCTAATGGGCGTTATGTTTCCGGAAGGCAAAATAAAGGCTTCTGGTTATGGAAGGGGTGCATGTCCTTGGCAAGGTTCTGCTCTACTTTTAACAACTGAAGTAAAACTTCCCGTATGCCTTGCCAGGGACCCCATGACAAAAAATGGGGTATGCTGGTACACAAGCCTTCAAGCAATACTCTGTAGTGATTCTTGGAATGGTCCAAATCATGATGTGTAAATACAGTAATGTCATCAAGCCAGACCCTTTCTTGCGTCAACTTAACCTTTATTCTCATCCTCAGACTTCTCTAGGGTGGAAACACAAGCTCACTACTAGGTCAAGACATCAGCTTCATTTGCTCTAATGCCATTTATGTCTGGCTCAGCCTAAGGTTTGTGCTACAAAAGTGTGAAAGGTACAAGTACTGCACAGACTGGTACAACAGTGAAGAGAAATAGTTGGCCATGGAAGCCACATCCTCTTCTCCAGCAAGACAGCACTGACCTTTATACACACAGCTCAGCATTCACCCTACTCTGAGCCCAGAACAATTTCTGAATTCTCCTCTTGCTCTAACATCTATTTCATGAAAATTAAGGATGGAGTATGCGCTCTGGATCTGTCGCTTGCTCAGTTTTCCCAGTGGCATCTTCTGCAGGTCGATCTGATGAAAATTTAAATGATTAAAACAGGATTTCACTACATTGAAACCACTGCAGCATTCCCTCTCTAGTTTTGAGGAAGCAAATCTCTCCATCCTGGTTGACCACACAAAGAATTAAAACATTTCAGACCTGGTATTAATCTCTGCAAATCGAGGAACGTTGTCAAAACGACAGTGCACACTACAGAGAAGACATCCTATAAACAAAGGAATACTGCAAATAGGAAACTAAGCACGCATGCTAGGGTAACATAAAAATAGGGTACTAAGCGTCTGGCTAGAAGTTTAATATTGACCTAGTGTCAGATGGATTCCTCCATCACTTCAATAACCACACATTTCAGGCTGACAAAGAAGCAAACAATGAAATAATTCTTGTTCATAAGATCATCTGTGTCTCTAGGTACAACCTAGACACCTTCTTCCAAACTTACCCTACAATTATCAAGGGTCCAATGAAAAGAGGTTATAAGACGCTTCATATTCATTAACGAAATACGAACCAAAAAAAAACCCCAAACCAAGTAAGTTCAAGGCAATGTCTTGGCTGCCTGCATTTATCCACTGATTTAATTTACATGTTGCTTTTGTTTGTGTATTGATGATCTTGGGGGAGAGTTTTGGATTTGCATTAAATTAAATTAAATCCTTGCATAGTTAAAGACCATCTGAATGCAAAAACAGTTGACAAAAGTCAAGTCCAATGGAGCCCTTTACAAAGATACATACTCCCTTCTGGACTCTTGACAGTACTCACCACACACCCTGCAGGTCAAACCAGCTTTTACTTAACTTGATGAGCTTAAGATTCAGCTCAAGGACAGAAGATCCTATGAAACCATGTACATCACATACCGTCTGGATAAGTTCCACGTTATTTATTCACTATGCAGCTAGGAAACCCAGCTTTATGCAGATCTTCTCCGCAAGCTGAACTCAGAAGGCTCTTCCAAGCTACAGCCTGGTGCGAAAGACCCAAAGTGATTTTGTGTGATCTCCACCCCATACTGGGCTTAGGAGAACTTTCACCTTTAGCTGCAGCTAAGCATACATAAAACCAGACACTAAGAAAAGCCAAGACAGACTGCAAGACGGAAGACAGGCTTCAAAACTGATCATGTCTTGGGGATACAGTAGTCAGAAAGCCACATTAACAACCTATAAAAAAAATGAAAACAAACAACTTGCAATAGATTTGTAGCTCCCGAACTTTTGGGGCCAATACTTTCTCGCTGATTACCATCCATCCATAGTATCTAATTATTAGCTGAAAAATCATGAAGGACACGTAAAACTAAAATGGGCCATTTAACTTGGATGTGCAGAATAGCCATGGACCCCATACTAACTGTAAGTTATATAAACTAACACATAAGAAGCACTAACACATAAACACACCCATAAACTAACCCAACCCCCATCAATCATAATAATAAACCTCTGTATGCTTCGTCAGGTAAAACTCTTGAAAGCTAAATGAGAAGCAGGAAGAAAAATGCATCAGATAAATCTGTTGTCACGTAACGGAAAGAATTTGCTACAGTTTTGGCAGAGTGAGAGTGCCTGGATGGAATGAAATACTTGAGATCAGGCTGATTAAAGGAATCAAGCAGCCGTTTTCAGAGGATGCACAGAAACCTCTAACTAGGAAAAACATTATTTCCTCTAACGGAAAACAGCTGTTCGGCAGCAACAGTACAGAAAGATAAATCTAATAGGAAGACAGGCCCATCTGGACTCCCAGGTCTCCTCCAGATCTGCAGCTGGTGTGAATTAACACAGTTTCAACAGAGTTCTACAAAGCCAGAAGACATCAGATGATGTTCAGTTCAGAGTCTTTAGCCTGTTCCAGTTACAAAGAATTATTAATATTTTAGAAGATTTTGATGTGAGGAACCACTGAAGATACAGGAGAACACAATTAACCCAAGGTACTATCAAATGTTGGGAAAGCCACTCAAAAGGATTCAGATAAGCTGTACGAAATGGAGCAAAGCTTGTTCTGAAAAGTAGATACACAAAAAATACTGATACAGAGGGCAAAAACCAGCTGCTTAAATACGAAGGTTTAGAGCAAGATAACTAAGCTGTCTGAAGAAAACTGAAACTTGTTATCTAGAATTCACCCAGTCTGAATGGCTGCACGAAAACAAACTGCAGGATCCCTGAACACTAGTAAAACTGTTTCTAGGCAAGGAGAGCCAGATGATCCTGCCAGACCAGCCTGAAAACTTGTTAGAAGCATGGATCAAGAAATACAGAGGAAAGAAGAATGGATGAAAACAGGGTATCATTAGAGCAAATGAGAAATACAGCAACAACAACAAAAATCTTGAGTTTGGCCCTGTTCAGAAGAGGATCTGGACTTTGCCAAGGCACTTCACTAATGCATGTATCAACTGGCAGCATTTCCCAAGCCCGAACTGCATGATCATTTGCTACCTAAATTAGTGTAGTGCTGTCCCACCCCCTACCCAATGTGGTTCACCATTCACAAAAAAAGAAGTGCCTCCTGCCTCACATCACCAGGAAACTGTCTGTGTTAATATTTTAAGAGTATTCAGTGAACAGCGGACACAATGCACGTGTCACTGAAAAAAAAACCTAACCAACAAACCCAACGTAAGAGTGATTACAGATCCCAGGACCAGCAAATGAGTTTCTTACAGGCTTGTTAAGTTGAAGATGCTGACACAAAGAATTCACCCATGTATTAAAAACTGCATGCACCGTAACTAACTTACTACTTCCAATGCTTAACAAATTCTGGTCAGACTCTTGCCCTCACTTTATGGCTGATCTAAAACTCATACTGACTTCTGGGAGGTATCATACACCCTGGATTGCAAAGAACTTGCTTCTGTATAAGTATGACGTAAAGAGAGAAAGGAGGGTTAAAAGCGAGAAACATGAACGTGTGTGGTCACCTCAAATTCCACCATCGCTTTCTTCATGCTCTCCACGTCAAAGATCATCTTAATAAGGTCTTGGATTGGCTTAGGAAGTTTTGACTTAGTCCCAGCACCCACTGTCAGTTTCCTGACAGCTTCTTCATCCTAGGAGGTAAAAATAGTGTCAGAATTCGCAAAATCACAAAGGATAAAAGTAACAGGCTGGCTGCCATGGTAACAACTCAAAACCAATTTAGTGTATGCATACTATGACTAGCCTGAAGTTCGGGGTGAGCGTGGGACATTGCTCTGACATTTTGGAACAAAGTGGGTTTAAAAATCCACCTATTCAGTAATTTGGCAGATGTTATTTCAAGACATGGCACTGTAAAATATAAGTGGAATTAAGGGAATAATTGTGCATCTCTGCTTCACCTCAGGCAACAGTATTAATTACTTTTTCTGCAAGCTTTCTGCTGCACAGAGACCTTGATATGAAGAAATTACTGTTTACTTTGTTGCTTTTATGACAAAATAGAGATGTAATAACTAGTTTCACTAAGTTTTTGTCATAAAAACTGTCATAGATGAGTGCAGGAATGATCAGTTAGCCATAATACCATCTAGATGCTTTCATGGATAGAGCACTGCACCAATAAAGCATCTGCCAAATGCTTCAGAATATCACTATACATTGCAGTGTACCAGACTTGTTGCTGCTACAATATTCAGATTTCCAAAAACAAAGCTAAGCATCGAGTACTTTGCCCTGAAAGATGACATTCGGTAATTTGGACACAGAAAAATGCAACAGCTTAAAAATATGTTCTCTGGCATGATTATTGCTATTAACAGCGTTCAACTGTTTAATCTGAAAATAGTTTAAATTATGGCTATGCCTTTATATAAACACACAAACCGCCACTGGGCAGAAGGAAGAGAATTCTTATTTAGCTGAGCTGTCTAAGCAGACAAATCTTACTGGCAATGAATAATTTCTCTTTCTCAGCCTGCTCAATACGTGCACTAAGCAGAACA
This sequence comes from Pterocles gutturalis, assembly GCF_000699245.1. Classification (NCBI taxonomy): domain Eukaryota; kingdom Metazoa; phylum Chordata; class Aves; order Pterocliformes; family Pteroclidae; genus Pterocles; species Pterocles gutturalis. The sequence continues at coordinate 16,708 of NW_010125109.1, forward strand.
CTGCATAGAAGTTGCTTCAGCATTTGGGAGGATTTTGGATGCAGAAGACAGATGAGAAGTATCTGTTTTAAATAAAAGATAACGGTGTTTTCAGACAGGATGCATGTGAAATGACTGCTGACTGAAGTCTAAATTAACATCCTTAAAATTACAGAGTAAACAGGAACGAGCACTAAAGGGACTTCAGACCTGACAATGGAAAACGACTTAGTTTCCCAACACATCTATTTGAATGCATGACACTCGTTGATCTACAGCTCTCTCTCTGCAGCACAGAGAAGATGCAGTTGCACCTGCACTTCATTCCTCAGGTTTGTTAAGTGTAAGGGATCCAGCAGCGAGTGCAGAACAGAACAGCTATAGCAACACAGCTAAGCAATGCTCCACCTGGTACAGGGACATTTCAGAGTTACCTGCCCATAATCTATTTCCAGTGGGTAGAATTTTTTTGGATATTTGGTGAAGTTCTTTGAATGCCAGGAATTGCCAGTTTTCTCTTCATACAAATTCAGGAAGTGTTCAATGGCATCTTCTTTTGATGGCATCTGCTCCAGCTTGTTACTACCAATTACAGTGCCCACGCGACCCCAAGATCTGAACACCCAGTATCTAGAGAAGTGAAACGTGAGAAAAGAACAGACATTAAGATACACTGGTTCTAGATCTCAGTCCAAGTGAAACTGATCCTGCAACCATGCAGCTGCATGTGAATAAGCCATTTCCATACAATTAATATTACAGAAGACATTCTCTGTCAGCAGCTGCAGGAGACCAACAGAAAAGCCACCACAAAGCATATGTCCAAGTGGTATAAAAAACTGCCCAGTGTTAACACACCAGAGTGACAGACCTGAGGATAAACACGTGCACAGCACAAATAGAGGCACTAATATCTCTTCAGTCTTAAAGGTTTGCAAATACAAATCTTCAGACTAGTAGGGTCACATATTTGAAAAACAAACACCATGCATCTTTAAGCCTATGACTCAAAGTTCACATTTTTAGATAAAGCAGAAGTAATTCAAGTATTTATATTACTGACACCACCTGGGGTTAGCTTCTGTGGTATTTACGGCGATACAATCCATCAACCTTTCCAATATGCCAGGCAAGAAATGCAGGCACCGAGATCCCTCCATCTACTGAATCCCAGATGCAGTTACAAACTCCACATACAGGAGCCTGCAACAAAAGCTTATTACAAACACGGTAAAGTGCAATAAATCCAGAGCTGAACCAGAGCGGTTGCTGAGAGCTGTTAGCTCCCCTGGATTTCTGTGCATCCCTTATGTGGTGGGGGGACAGGCAGTTTAATTTTAAAGAACCATCTCCATTTTTTAATCTGTTTTCAGTAATGCAACCATGGGATACCTCTGCCATGTGTCTTGACAAGACTGGGAAGCTAAATGCATGATCGTCCCCTGACCATTTCAGTGCATTTTGTTAAGCCTTGGTGCACTTGATTCAGGACTACATTGTGGTAGAATAGCCAGAATCTGGTTTTGTTTCCCAAGGTCTGCAATTAGGAGACAAAAGTTAATTGGAGAATATGGGAAAAATTCCCAAGATCACTGACTTTATGTGTGGGATCCTGACGTTAGAACAGAGAAACCTTCACCAAATTCTGCTTCTATATTTTCAGAGGCAGCCAATTAACCCAGTCCTAAGGACACCAACCATACTTGCCTCGCTCATCCCAGGATACACGAATGAACACTATCATATGCAATTCTGCAAAATTACTCACCTACTCACCTCCCAACTTAGGTTTGGTCAACATCACAAAGAAATGTCTCTATACTGAGCATAGATCTCTCCATGCGTGGTTCATTGTTTGGCTGTTTTGTAGTTTTTGGGGTTTTGGTGGTTTGGGGAAGGGGGCTGCGTTTTGTGTGGTTTCTTTTTTTAAAATAAATATACCTATCCATATCTCCTCACATTGACAGTTTATCCATACTTTGCTTTTGGAGATGCCAAAAATCCAATATTTATTGGAAAAAAAATGAACAAATGTATTTCTAGGGAAAACTAAACTCACCTGTTCTCTCTGTCATCCTCTAGCAGCTGCAGTTTATAATAAGAATTTGTTCCTTTCACGATATCTACTAGGCCCAGGGTTGCACTAAAAATCTTTCCACCTTTTTCAAAGACATGAGCAGAATCCTCCAAACCTACCAAGAAATAAATCGGAACACAGAGGAGGTTACCATTTTAGGTGTCTTTGCATTTGCGCTCACCCAAATGTTTTATGAAGTAGCGTGACTCATAACAAAAATACTGTAAAAACAGTGACCATGCACTCACTCAAAACAACTTGAAGCATGGTTTTTTTAATAAATTGTGAGCACGCACCTTTAGTGAACCTCAATCCTAACTGAAGAAAAAAACCCCTCTAACTTTTTATAAAGGACTGTCTAAAAATCTAGTATTTAACACTGCATGACTGGCTGAAGGAATTCTCAAGAGACATACAGCTCTGCAGGTGTCACGTTAGCAAATGGAATGAAAAACCAAAGGCTGGCCTCAGACGCAACATGAATTCTTAGAACAATGTCTGTGCACCACAGGCTTGGAGAGTAGCACCAGCTGCCTCCACAGAGCCTGAGGGCAGACGCTCATGCCAGACCTGTGGCCTCTGCTGACTGGTCCTTTATTCACCCCCCTGACAGATACTCCTGAAGCTGAACAAGGTGCACGCCTTGGTTTAAGTGGTCCTTCTAAAAGCTGCACTATAAAATCCTGGAATATCCAAGCTTTGGATGTCAATCAACATCCTTTCTTTGACAGCTAGAAAAAATGGCTTAAAAATTCATGTTCCTTTTTATGGCACCCTTATCCTTTCACAGAAAAACATTTTGCAAACCATCACGCATCCTGAAGACTGCATGTGGTACAGGCGCAGACATTGTTATCACTCACCAGAATCAGGATCTACTGCTGCTCCACCCTTAACCGTTAGTTTCATTTTCTTTTCAGACTTGCTAGGTCCTGCAGTGAAAGAGAGTTATTTTTTTTTTCCTCAGCAGGCAACACAGTCTGACTTGAATCAACATTTAAATTCTCAATTTGCATAATTATCACCCTAAGGAGACTTCAAATCAGACACCCAGTACAGGAACACCATGACTTCAATGGCTTTTTTTACCTGGCTTTAGCAGCCAACTCACAGCCCCCATCCCCCAAATTAAATGAAAAATAAGATCTCCCCAGATTATATCTACCTCCTTCCTTCCGGCCCCAACAGGTGGGCCATATAACTTTTCACCTGCATAAAGGATTAAAGTCTCATTTCTCCTTGTGTTTAAGTGGAATTTAAAAATCACAAGGTGTGGGGGCTTTTCGGGTCCTGTGGAGATCCTACTGCTGTGAGACAGTTTGGCAATAACATATCCCATTTTACGACAGAAACCTACACTTGGAGGACATGGAGAAGAATGGGTTCTGAAGACAGGCAAAGCAGATACAATGGTTTCGGTCACTGTCCAGCATTAATAATGCAAGCTCTCTATGGCATTGGTGAGGAACGCCACTGGTGTTGGATGTTTTTCCTCCTCTGTTAAAAAAATCTTATGTTCTAAACTAAGTAAAATAAAGACGCATTGCTCTGGACTCCAGTTATTTTCTCACTTGCTAACACCCCTTGGGGGGTCACGGCAGTGTGTGTCGTATCTTGGTGCCCCAGCACCTCCTTGGAGCTGCAACACTGACCCAAACTGGGAGAGAAGCTGAGGTGTTAGGAGGAAGAGTCTGGACTGATGTCAGGGAGCCCGCGCATGTACAGCAGAGAAGATCTCTGGCCCAAGACTGAACTAGAGGAAGCAACAGCCACCTCAGGAGATGGTTCCACATTTACTTAAAGCTAGTCTTGCCCTAAGGTCTCATTATCTAAATTTATTATGAGAAAAACGGCAGAGAACTCAAGGAAAGGGCAAGGGTGGACTATATCCAGGTTTGCTTTGTGCATGGACCGCACTGAACAGGCCTGGAGGGAAACAACCATTTTGCTCTTCACCTTGTTCTTCTTTGACCTTCCCAGCACTCTTCGTACTTGGGGGCTTGCTGCACTTCCCATCCACAGCCATTTCCTCATGCTCCATTTTCACCTCCGCACCCCAAGGTGAAAGCGCATGGAGAGACACAAGCTCCTGAAAGTCCTTGCTGGAGGATTTCACATCCCGAAGAAACTCCTCTGAGACCACACGGACTTTGGCCTCCTTCACTTCCTCCATCTTCTTGCTCATTTTCTCCACATCCTCTGTAGAGGCACAGCAGGAAACAGAGAGAAAAAGCACCAGTGAGGTTTCAGACTTTAGGCCCTCCCTCTGGCCACGATTCAGGGCTCTGTAACACTTTGTGGAAACAATTCTACCACATTTTGGATTCACCATGTTCTTTGGAGAGCAAAATCCCCAACAGCTCAACGCTACAGCTTGGGCTGGGGCAGGAACACTCATGTTTTATTAACTGGCTGATCCAGCTGTTCCCTTCCTGGAGCTGGGCTGGAGCTGTGCAATCCCCCTTGGATCTCCTGGCAGGTGGGAGCAGATTCCCCCACCTCAGCAGCCAGTTTGCACCTTAACTCCAACAAGGAGCAAGAGCAGCCCTTAATTTGCCAGCAGAGACACAACTGCCCTCAGGCACCCACAGTCAGTTCTGTGGCTTCTCCAAGGCAAGTATGGACACTGTGCCCAGCACCTTCCATCCCAACGAGGGTGGCTTGCACACCACCATGGTCTGCATACAGATCTGAGCTCCAGCTGCTGCAGAACCGACAGAGCCTTACAGCACATTAAGCAACCTAAGTGCCAGGTAAGTAAAACTCAAACAGAATGCATCTGTCTTTACTTTTGCAAGCACACTATGACCACACAACCCCCTCCCCCCCCTAATCCAAACACTGATCCCCAGAAAGCTCGGAGGATGTGTGCCCTCTGTAATCCGCTCAGCTGTTACCAGTGCTCCCAGTAACCACAGCAGGTCTGCTCACTCTGTGTGCTGATGCACAGGGTGGCCTTGTTAGCTGTTGTTGTCATCTTTCCTCCCAGCTCTTCCACGATGCTCTTCACCTCCTCCTTGTTCTTTGACAGCTTTCCAAGAGCCAGGATCTTCATGTTGGTCAGTGGTTTGTCTAGGGGTTCGGAAATAATACACCACGTTAGCAACAGGCACAGAGCCCCTGGGCAAGTAACAAGCACAAAGGAACAGCATCCCCCCACGCTCAGGACAACCAGCTGGCAGGGATACAAGGGTCCAAAATAAGGTCTGACCTGCACCAAGGAAGAGGGAGGAAGCTCCCCTTCACCTAGAAAAGCAACAAAGCTCAGCACCTGCCAACAAACAGAAGGGATGGAAGATAGGGAAAATGGGTATGCAGACACATTATTTGCCTTTTGTTTTTTTTTTTCAGATGAAAAAAATCAGTTTGCTTCAGCACTGTGCTGTCAGAGACTCTGCTCTGCTTCCCTCTTCCTTTGATGCTTGGACTGCATGGGAGAAACTCACTGTAACATGAAGGCTCCTGCCTCTTCAAAAGGAAATCTGTTTTGAAGGGGCTGCAGAAAGAGGATGGTCTCTCAGGCAGCAGTGTTCCCACATGTCACTGTACATTTGGATTTTGATCTTATAGACAGCACAAGGTTGTATCACACCAACCCTATAAAAAGTCAGGAGCAAACTAGTAACCATCTGAGAGCGTATCTGCACTGCTGAAGGTAGATGCTACTAACTGTGTTTGATCGACTGAGGGCTTTTGTTTCCTTCTCTCCCCCCACTCAGATTAGTTAGGTTGCTAGCAAAAAAAGTAACCCGGTCTTAATTCTGGTCAATGCTTTAAGTTTACTTCCAAGGCACACTGGGGCTGGAATCAGCTTGCCAGTCACAACCAAGACCAGGGTTACTTGGTCTTCATTGCTAAAATAACATGGCCTGGCTAAAGCTAGCTGTGCAGAATTACTCCCACAGTTTTTACCAAGTAACAATAATCCCCTGCTCCCAAAACTATGGCCAGAGCTAAAAAGTCTGAAAAAGAAAGAAGTAAGCATTGTTCTTAGTGAACAGGCTATATCACCAAAGCACACAACAGCCTACGGGAAATTTCTGGAGTCCAACCTTTTCCCAGTTTGTGGTCTGGAGACAGCATATCTATTTTGCATAAGGGGAGTTAGTGATTGGTAAAGCCAAATCTCAATGGAGGATTTACAAAAACAAAACAACTCTTGCCCTTAAAACCTAACACTGAACGTGTAATATCTGGCATTATGAAGGTCCGCAGATGTTCCCGAAGAAACCAAGCAAGAAGGCATTTCACAGCAGGTCTCCCGTGGGACACATTTTGTAACATCAGCCTTTAAGCTTCTGATCCATTGCAAACACATAATTTCCTCACCATCAACAAATACCCCAAACGATTTGTTAGAAAACAACCGTGACCTTGAGCCCATGTCCAAGAACCCACCACATCAGGGTTGACCTGTACTAGGAGGTTGAAGCACATCAGGCTCTGCTATGCTGGCTTTTACCAGGAGAGCTCTGCTGGCTTGGGGACAGGAGAACAGCATGCTTCTTCAGGGTGGCATGTTTGTCTGGTGGGGAATGGCATTACACATCATCCCGAACTCCACTGACCCATGCCCAGCTGCCTGCTTACCTCTGGGTGTGGACACAGTCTCTGTCACAGGAGCAGATGCAGAGGGAGGAGGCACAGAGTTCACGGTTGCACCATCTGGAGGGAATACCCTGTCCTGCTTCTTACACTTAAATTTCTTCAGGTAAGGAATTTCCCGAAACTCCTGGAGGATGGAAGCATAAGTAGACATTAAAAACAACAAAATACTACTATAAGATTTAAGGGCTAAATTGAGCACTGGACATATGTTGGCATTTACTGCAGGTCTTGGAAAGGATTTCTGAGACATTCATACTAGAGTAGGCAAATACCCACTTTCCTGACTGGGAAGGCAAACCTAGGAGAAGGTAAATGATGGGTTTCAAATCAAATCAGCAACATCTCTTTCAATTTAGTGTTACTGGAAAAAGAATGATTTAGTTACATGTTAGCTGCTTGCCCCTGGAGGGATGTAGTTTTGACTTGCCCACTGTTGCAGTTGCTCAGCACAGCAGCACGCTTCGCTCTCTGGCATACAACACTGACTGCTGCATATTCCACCTCCTTACAAGACATAACATTGGTTAAGAAGTGTGCTTCAGATCATCAAATTGGCAGTAAACACCCACCTTTGGGATTACCCAGTCTTTCCTGTTCGGAGTCTGTGTTTTAGCAACACACTTAGTCCAGGCAGTAATATCCCCTGTGCAGTAATACGCATCGCTCTTGAACACAAACTGCCCCTTGCACTCCTCGCAGGGAAGCAGAGCTCCAAATGCCATCCCATCTGCTACTCGATCCAAAATCTAAAGCAACAAAGAATACAAAACAGGTCATGGCAGAAGGAGGCTAGAAGCCCATGCACTACACTGGGCTGCACAAAAAAATAACTGTCAGCCTGTCAGCATGCAGATGTGGACATTTCCAGCGCTTGTCATGCATACACTGCACATAAACCAAGACTCTTACCAGCACTGATTGATTCATGACACCTTAAAGACATGACAAAAATTTTCACCAGTCACACGGTATATGCTCACACCCATGGCCTGCGGTCTCTCCTACCCGGATCTGGCATTCAGGAGAGCAGACCTACAACGCAGCACTCACCAGGCAGCCATGGCAGAACAGCCCAGGAGGAGACGACCTACTGCATCTGAGCACATGAGCAGGTAGGTGGGAACATAGGCTCTGACTAGTCCCCGTTTTCCTGCCTAGAGAGCATTTCTTGACCATTTTGAGTCTAGACACTTCCCACATCCCAGCCCACACTCCTTACAAAGAGTCTTAATAAATACAAATACTTAAAGTGATGTGTGGCTCCGAAAGAGAGAAGACTTTCACAAGTTACTGAGACTGAAAAGTGACCGTTTTTAGAAAATATACCAGGAAAGAATTTGTGCAGTTTTTGCCCTCCCCCTTTTTTTTAATGTAGTTTAAGAGTTGAGGGAGGCAATGCGAATTGCTGTAACTGACCTGCTCTTGAAGAGCCAGCAACAAAAAAAACCAGGGGCCAGTCTGGGCATAGCAGAATATAGACACATCACTGAGACCAAGGCACTGAATTCAGCATCACACACCACCACACAGCCCTCCACAAGCAAGCGTAACAGCAACATGAGTCCTGGGACAAAAGGACTGGGCTTTGCGCTGAATTTCTTTCTCAAGTATCACGTTAGGAACGTGCTTCAGATTTATGGACCTTGCAGCAATATTGGTTCAGGTCAGCTTCACTGACTCAAAGACCCAGCACACACGCAAAGCAACTACAGACCAACTCACGGCATTCTCCCCTGAAGGAACTTCCTGCTTGTTGGCGATCAGCAGCTCTTTCAGGTCGTTAGTGGAGCAGACCTTCCTCAGCTCATCCTTGATGCCCCAGATCAGCTCTGTCTGCTCCTGTTGACAAAACCCAGCAGCTTAGCTGCTTGCAATCGATTGCTTTCTAAGAACACTCCTGGAACTGCAGTATCTGGACAAGGTTTTAGCAAGCCAATGTAAGTATCTTAAACGCAGACTGTGAGATGAAGAGCACCAAGAACTAGCAGCTTTACCAGAAGGGAGAGTCGCACATTCTACCCGAAAACCTAGAACAGGTCTTTAAAGCCACATGCTTCAGATTCCAGTATGAATACACAAGCACATCATGGCTTCAGGAAACATTCTCTCCTCTCAAGATTACACGTAGAAGAACATCCCTATGGGCTTCTGTAAAAACCAAGGCTTCTCCACCTTGTGCAGGTGAAGAAAGGCCACGAAGTAACCTTTACAGCACTATCCCACACAAGAGGGTACAAGCAATAACCCAAAAGCTATCCGTCTTGTTAGTAGAGTGGAGCCCATGTTTCCATGACACTTCTACACTTACCAAGCCTCTCTACCATTACGAGTTACATGATATATTTGCAAATATCACCTAACTAGTTGATGCTAACAACAGCAGGGATGTGGCTGCATTTGAGTCTTGCATTAAAATGAAAATTGAAATGCTGATCATCACCGTTCTTCTTTTAAGCCACCTAAGCATAAGAGGAACTTCTACCAGATCAAGTCACCTGCAGCAGTGTGAAGGAGCCTGCACATTTTTTGGGGCCTTTCTATAAAAGGTGAAAGAGTTGGACAGCAAAGCAGCATCCTAAAACATCTCAGAGATTCTGAATGTTATTCATTGGCTACAGTAAAAAAATGCAGTCTACCCTGGAAGAACTGGTTAACTGCATTAAATGGGTTAGTTTTCATGCTTCATGAAATGGTGTTGAAAAATAACGAAGCTAGTGAACCCAAAGTTAATCCTGATCCATAAATTCCCTTGTTCTGTCCCAAATACCTGCACTGCAGCAGCAAAACCTTGATAATGTCTCAGCTAAGTTTTCTTGAAAATTAAGGTATTGCCATACAAGAGAAAACTTTTGTCCAAAGGCAGACACACCATTTTTCTAAAGCTCCATTAATACTTCAATTGCAGTAAAAGCAGCTTGTTAATTTTTTTCTTGGAAAGTACCTATGCGAAAGCTTCAATAAATACAAATTTCTGATCCTGTATTGGGAATTCTTCCCAGGATATTCTAGAAAGGTAGAAAGCTGTGATCTACCACACTGTGTACCCAAGAACCGAACACAGCTCCCCAGAGGGTAAAAAAGATATGATTTCTCATTAATCTAGTCCTGCACTGTACCTCTGTTTAATTTTTACAATGAGCTATTTATTGGTTTCCAAGCTCTCCTGCAACAGCGCTCAGGCTCAGAGCTTCAGCCACCACAACCAGATGATAGAAGAAGGACTGCAGAACCAGCCTCCCTGAGAGAGCAGGCATTTAACCTCATCTATTTAAATCCAAGAAGGGCAAATCCTAGAGAACTTCCTTCCTGCCTTTCAGGAGAAAGCAGGAGGGTGAATTGCCTTCAGCAATGCCTTAGTGCCAGGGTATCTCCTGCACCAGGACATGAGGACCAGCTGTCCTGCAGCTCTGTTTGGTCTGGACACAAGGTACAGCTCCCTTCCAGGTGCCACAGCTCTTCACTTAGTCCCTGACACACTTCTAATGAAGCAGTTTTTAGGACGTGAACAGCTAAAACTCACCTTCAGCTGTTTTTCCTGCTTTGATTCTTTCTCTTTTTCTTTTTTCTGCTTCTTTTTCACAGTCACATTTCCATCTACTTCTTCTCCTTTTCTCTTTCTAATAGAGAAAAACAAAACGTAACGCACACACATGAAAGGAAGTTATTTAAATGCCTGTCCAGCAGTTATCAGAGTTCAGTTTACTGACTGCTGATATCTGCAGAGGCTTGAATATCTTCTGTTTTGGCAGGCAAACCAATTTTTCAAATTCCTCAGCGCTAGATGGTAGACATGTACTTGGCTCTGCAATGCGGGCCGCCCCAATCAGGTCAGGTACGCTTATGAGCTTTTCCACAGGGTGACTGTATGCTCTAGCAGAAGAGCATGTGAAATAAGGCAACATTTCAGGCACATTCATCCACACCTGTGTTAGTTACACCAAAGGCATACCTGAGAATCACTGAAAACAAGCACACCTCTCCAAACCTGAGGAGGTGCGGCAACACAGGTTGAAAGACTCCAGTGTCTTTCAGCTGAATCAACAGCGTGATTTTTCAGCTTAGTCCATATAGAAATACAAGACGGCAAACACAATAACTTGAATATGGCTAACACACCGGGAAGCTAGATATTTCCCAGTTAGTATCTCTTCAGAGTGGAATTAAGTCGGGTCTCTGAAATCAGGCAGGAGGAAGTTTCTGCTTGCAAAGGGCTCCCAGGCTGACAGCAGTTTCCTGATATACCACCATGCAGCTGCGTGCGAGAAAATTCATTGTTATTAGCTGGGGCCTTAGAGCTGTGCAGGGAGAAGTCACAGAAAACACTGCTGGAGAAGGACTGGAAAGAAGAGGAAGCCAAATGAAAGCTGGGGGATTGTGGCAGACTTCAGAATGAAAGAGATCTCAGATGAAGATCGTTTATATTTCCAGAGCCATGTCATCCACTTGGTCTGCCTGGTTTCAAAAATACATCAATATCAGTAAATGAAATCAGTGTGCGCCCTCCTCATGAGGAAATAAAGGGAAATTCTGCCCCACTTGACACAGGACGGGTCTGCAACTTGAGGCAGCGCCTGAGCACAGCTTGGATCTCGCACTTCATTCTGACAGAGCTGCTATTGTTTTGAAACAGCAGCCAGGTTTCTTTTTAAGAAAGCATCTGTCTTAACTTTATAAGCTGTGGCTGATGGTTAAGCCATAAAGTCGACATTCTCGATTGCTCTCCTACTTACAATTTTAAACACTTCCCTTTCTAGTGCTTTGCTACTGTTAAGACTAACCCTGTATGACAGCTTATTAGCTGTAAAGCCACAGGAGGATGTCAAAAGGTACACTTCTGCCAAAGACCTACGCACGGAGAGACCTGTAAACCCTCATAACTGTCCTGGCCCTAAAATTGGGCCAAGTTCTCATTTTATTTGCAGTGGCCACCACCAGCCCGTCATTAACACCTCTGACCAAAACACACTGCAAGTCTTTAAGGGACTGGTTTTGCAGAAGAGCTCATCTTTCAGCCGTCCCCCTGCAAGGTCCCAGCAGTCAAGCTGGGACTATGCTGTAAGGCAGGACAACAGCCGCATTGTGCTACCAGCGATTGCTTGTGTTTCTCGATAAAAACTCCACATTGTTTTCTAAATCAGGCAAGCAGGAGCCAGCATAGCAGGGCTGGATACAGCACGCACACAGCCGTGCCTTCAAAAGTCCCCAGGCCAAGCAGAACCTCCTCTCCTCCCCAGCTGCAGCCCCTGCAAGGAGCAAGACCAGAGCACCCACCCAGCCCTGCCATGAGGATAACGACTTCTGCAAGTTTTAACAGAGTCACACGTACACAACATAATCAGTGAAAAACATATCATTTTGAGTGCACAGTGCTCTGCTACACCTTCCCAAGCCAGAGGGCTCAATAACGTAGGTATTTAGGATGGGTGCCCAAATGCTGTGTGTCTGCAGTGCCTCTTCCTTGGCAGGCTAGCGGTCAGGCTGCCTCCAGCCCTCACTCCCTTGCCCTCACTTGTCTCCCAGCCTCCAAAAGCAGGAAAGCCACCACACTAACTGCTGGAAGGCCATCACCCTGCCAAGAGGCCCTGGGACCCAGAGAAAGCACCTAGATTCCAGCAGGGACTCACACTTCTGTCAGCTTCTGCTCAGAGTCAAGAGGACAGCGGGTTGCTCGACCAGACGAGCAATTACTGTACCTGTTCCAGCTGCAGAACAGGAGGGATCATCCCGATTGCAGAGAGACGTACAGCTGTCAGCCACCACATTCTTTTTTTGTCCCTGGCTATGGCCAAGGCTTAAAGCAAACACTAATCATCCTTTTATACAGCCTGGAGAAGGGCATGGCGAAGGTGAGTTCATCTCACACCTTCCCAAACCAGGAAATTTTAGAACAATCCACAAAATACACACTCACTGACACACACATGTTAATTCAACCTTCCATCCTTGGGACCAAATGCTGTGTGTTGCTAACAGCAGCCGGGTACTGGTGTGTACACCCTTTCTGCTGCTGCGGGAGGGCCAGTCTTCCCTATGACAGGTACAGCTCAACAGCTTGCTTAGAACAACTGGTACCAGCCAACGCAAGCCACTTCTCACCTTTGTGGAAGATACAGAACTACCAGATTTATTCCAACTTGGAAGAAGAAAGAGAGGTGAACTGTCCTGCTCTAGCCTGGACGTTCCTTACCATCTACTCTCTATCTTTCACATTCCTCTCCCTACAATGAAAATGAAGGGTAGAAAGGACAGTCATGGCAACCCTGGATAAAGCAAGCAGCCGATGCAGGCAGGTACAAGAACTTCTCTTTTCTCCTCCTTGCAATAAAGCACTGACAGATTGTTGCTGACCTGAGTACTTACCCTCTGCCTCAGGCAACCTCTGCAGTTAATCTGGTGCTGCGTGACATCTCCAGAATGACACTTTGCTCCTGTCCTGGGCAGTAATTCTACCCAAACTAGCGAGCCAGAAAATACAGGAAAGTATTACAGCTTGGAGCAAGAAGGCGAAACACATGCTTCCAAGGAAGCACAGCTCGCAAGCTGCTACTGCATTTCCTACATGAGTACACGAGCACTCTTCTGGCAAGGACACAAAATCCTCCTTCCCAGGCCTGCAAAGTGCTGGCGCTCCAGCACGACAGCCCATAGCCCAGGGGAGGGTCAGCATGTTTCACCCAGAGCTGACCAAGGAAAGGAGCCAGGATCGTTGCAGGAAACCTCCCCACTTTTGCCCTTCAGAGGGATGGGTGTTTCCAACCTGTTCTTGGTAACCCTGCTCAGCACCTCACTTCTCCCATCTGCAAGAGGCAGGTTACACTGCCGCCCTCCCAGAAAGGGCTGACACGGCAGTCCCAGAGTCTAAGCTTCTCCTCAGAGTACGGGCTGGACATGCAGGAGCAGCACATAAATCTGGATGTGTCACATCTGAATTGTGGAGGCATCTGAGTCAACGTATACTTTGGACGCAGCACAACTAGAAATATCTTTTACAGATCATTTTGAGAATCTCACCTACAGCAGATGCTGTAACATCACTGCTGTGAAATGCTGCAATTTCTGTCATTAATTTCTGTTATCTGATTGAATGCACAAGATGACTTATCAGAGGTAACTGCATCTCATTCAGCTTCTGGGATGGTTTTTTTTTGGCTTTTCCAGAACTTCTGTGCTTTCTTGGCAGAAAATCACCAGGTGGGAAGCACACCCACATCTCTCCACTCGTTCTGTTTATTTACACTCTCACTCATTCAGTTTGTTCGACAGAAAACTATTTTTCCAATTGACCTTTAATACCCTTGGCTCAAGCACACAGCACAAACAGCGGAAAAAGGTAGTGGAGTGTAAGAGCCAGCCAGCACCTTCACGGTTGAGGGGCTTGTTCAGGCAGTGCTTAGAAGGCAGGAAAGATGAGACATCCTGCTGCTTTTCTGGCATGAGGTCCTGGTTCACATCACTCCACACCACCACTCTAAGCTTTTTTCCACTGCAATTCTCGGCTTTTATTTACACAGTGACTTGGCAAACTGCTCCATGGCCTAGCTTTACAAAGCCTTCATATTTTGCATAGTGTCCCAGAAGTGGCCCAGAAAAGCAGAGTCAGGGCAGACAAGAGAAACACTTACACAGTCAAATCTCTAGAGCTTTGCTGGAGACATGGGAGAAAACTACAAATAACCCTATTAAACTCACACGCTGTTCTAGGACAAAGCAGAACACAGACCTCGGCACAAAAAGCAAAGGACTCACTAGAAAAGCTGCAAGTGCACTAAAACACTGTGCTTCTACTTACATCCTGCAACACACTCAGAGGTAAAATGCCCGCATGAAAATAAGTCAGGCTGCCGGGCAGGTGCAGGCAGCTCATCTCAGCCTCCAGCGGTTCAAAAAAAACAGCCCCGCGTCAGGTGAACCCCCACCACTGCTGATGTTTCTGGAGCAACTCCTTGCCAACCAACAATAAAGCGTGGAAGTTGCAGCCTCCTGACAACATGCAGATGAGTTTATGCAGACTCTGATCTTTTACCTGTGGCTGAGGATGACATTCACATGCACATAAGGCTCTGAACAGTACGCCAAGCCCAGCAGCCACACAGCTGCAGGACCAGTACTGACAAACACTGCACAGATCTGGCATGGCTACGGCTTCCCAGAACACAACATCCGTCTCATTGGACAGTTTCATCGCAAATCCTTGCAAAAGTAAAGGCTGAATTCCATCTGCAAGGTACACATAGAAGTCCAACATTTTATGACAACAAGATTTTTCCTATTAGTAGGACCCAGAAACACCTTATATTCCTTCCTCCACGGGGACAATGCCACACTGGCTTGTGTTATGAAGCATAACTCTAGGTGAAATCACTTCACAAATAACAAAAACTTTCATTAACAGGGAAAGATTGACCAAAGCTAGCAAGTCACCTAGAAGTGCTTCTCTGTCAGTACAAGTTCTGTCAAGAGCGTCCGCTAAAAATTTCAATGCAAAGCAATGAAATTTCAGACAGACCATAAAAGATCTAGCAAACAAAAGCACCCAAGTGTAAGCACGATGTGGCCAATAGACACCATTATCAGATTCAGTGCCTGTCACATATCAGTAGCTCATAGATAAGAGACGTCAAATCAATTCTCTAACAAGTGGTTAGAGCACAGAAACCATCACTGATAACAGCATCACACAAGGAGGCACAGAGCCCAGTATCCATTTGTATTAAGGAGGCATTATTTTCTGGTTGAAAGCCCTACATCAGTCCTTCAAGTCACAGCTGCTGCTCTGCATTTTCTCAAAGCAGCCATGGGGGGCAAGTGGACTGCACGCTCCCAGGGACAGGGAATTTGTCTGCTGTGATCTGCCTAAGGTCACAGGAAGGACAAAATCCTCCTACGACCAATATTCTTTTTAACAGAGACAACAATCTCACAAAACATTTATCACGGATGTATTTGAAGGCCAGCAAGGGCTACCCTAGACAATGCAATTTCTTACGTTGCCCACATACCCTTCACTCTTGGTAACTGGGAGCTGCTTCTTCAGAGTTTCTTTATCTTCTGCTTTCAAGATGCTGAAGCCCAGGAGCTGGGTGGCCCCGTACACTGGGAGGAATCCCAGCTCTGCTCGGCGGCTCACAAAGCAGTCCGGGTGGTACCAGTTATCGATCATTCCCAGCTGCGGCTTTTCAGGATGCACCATCTTCTTGGAAATCCGGATCTGGCCCTGAGGTAGATTAAAGTGACACAAGAGCAATTGTTAGGCCATTCTGTAAAGAAGAGAAGGATGTTAACAAGTTACTAATGTGATGCTTCGCAAACACCTGTAAAATAGCAGCAGTCCCTCTATCAAAGACTGTAACTTTTGTTTTTGTTCAAACCCTTTCACTACTGTTCCTCTGCTTTCTTCAATACTCTTTATAGGCTGAAAATAAAAAAAACCAGACCTGATTTTTAGGTAGTTTTCTGTTCAAAAAACACTCAAAATGGGTAAGCCTTACTTCAACTCCCAGTTAGCTTGAATAAGCAAAACTCCTGTGACCAAATCCCGTGCAGGCAACTCTAAAACTAACTGTATGTTCCTGCTACTCAAGCACCAGTGCTAATATGGTCTCACCCTGTCTTACTGCAAATGAGTTTTCAGATGCCCAACAAATAGGTTTTCTTAGGTGCTTTTAGACTGCAATACTTCATGCTCCAACAAGGAAATGTCTACCCAACAGCCACCAATGTTTGTGCAGGTACAAGCATACCAGCACTGGTGCTTGGCCCTTGCCAACTCTAACCAACCGGCAGCTCTATTCGTATCTCTCAGAGGCTCACAACTTCATTTTGCCAACTGTCTTTAAAAGCAGAGCACCAAGATGTGTTCAACTACAAGGCTGCATCATTAATTAGCTGCATCATTAATTACTGCATTGCTGTTTTTGTCTACTTTTATGGAGTTAAGATGGATACACTACACATAAACAGAGCTGGTCTTGCTGAGGAGGAGGAAGAAGCCAACACCTTTGCAGTGCTGCAACAAGCAGGAAAAGCTGCAGTTCGTGGTGGCTCTCATCACAGAAATGCTGGCAAGCGGCATTCCAGCCTGCTCTAAGACCTAAGCAAAAGGAAGCATCAGCAGGTTTGAAGCCCAGGCTGCAACGCCTGAGGGATGTCTTTACTGTCAGCTGTCCAGAACACAGCTGGTTCTCAGGCACAGAAATGCAGTTCTGCAAGTGCTTTCCATGTGCAGGACAGAGAGGAAGCAATTATAAAAGTCACTGTTTGAATTGGAACTGGTGGGAGAAAAGACAAGAGATGGAGAACTAAGAAAAGCTTTTTACCTTTTCTATTTTCTGTTCGCAGCCTTTGCAAGTACTTCTGTTAGACTTGGCATATTCTGCAGCAAAGTCATTTAAGCTCTTCTCAGCCTTGCCACCTCCTTCCTGTTCCCCTCCTTTTCCTGCAGAACAAAGGCAAATACAGAGTTCAGCTTTAAAAGGCATTCCCCTATTTTCTTATTCTCTGTCCCAGATCGTTAGCAGTCTGGATTAATAAACCTCTGTGTTCCAGCAACCCATCTGTCAAGAATTTGAACACAGAGCAAGATAAGCAGTCCACATTCAAAAGCACTTTTGAAATAGGAAGAGTGCTTTAAAACAGACAACTAGCAATTGTACAGGATTGCTTATTAAATGATTTTAAAGACTTTCAAGGGTGCACAGAGCTGACCCTTTTTACTTCTTTCCTGAAAGTAGTGTATAATGAGATCTTACTGAAGAATTGACCGTAACAGGAGTCACAAATAGCTCTGCTTCAAAGCAGAACTCCTCTTCAAATGTCTGCTTGCTTTTATTTTTTTTATTACTACATTTCAACAGGCAGACATCAATCTAAAACTGCCCAGCATCCTTGGTTTACACAGAAACATGGCGAGTTTAGTCTGGTCTCTACTGAGACCCGTCTCACTTGTTCACGGGGTAACGATTTCAAAGAGCCCCATACGCTGCAGGGAAGGTACCGTTAAAACAGCATACCACAACAGCATTTGTTAATATTAAACAACTGAAAACAAAATACATTTCTTGATAACAAGAAATATGTGTCAACACATCTGCCAACTGACTTGGCTTCTTCCCTCATTGATTTAACACGCTGGATCATACTGCCAGCATCCTAGCCCTCGAGTTTCGGGACACTACAACAATTCTTCTGACATTACCATTATTTAACCACAGTAACAGCTTGAGAAGAGAGGATGGTTCTAGCCGAACCTCCAAACATCAGGAGAACCCTGCTTACCTCCTCCGGGGCCTCCAGTTTCAATGGCTTTCTTGATTTTCTCCTGATCCTCCCACCGGAGCTCAGGGAAGCCGTCAATGTCCGTGTGGGACACAATTCGAGCCCGCTTCCAAAAGCAGCTGTAGTGGTGCCAGTGAGGGACTTTGCCATCAAACATGGGTGACTGGGGAAAAAAAAAAAAAAAGGCACATTAGGCCAAGATGAAGCAACTCAGACAGAATAAAGAGAAAAGATAAAAAGGAATATCTGGGTAACACAAGTGATTTTTTTTTCATTTTCTTTTTTTTAAAATTAAGAGATGGATACTATTTAGGACAAAGTCTAAGAAGAAAATCTAATACGACAGACAAGCTGCTGGAGAAAGGTCCCAAAGAGGATAGACATGGAAGGAGTGTTTACCGAGCTTAACCAGTTCATCATCCCGCTGCTCAGCCCATCTGTATTACTCAAAACAAAAAGGTCACAGCCTCAGTGTGAGCAGATAAGGAAAGGTTTCTTCTGTACAAGAATCAGACCATCTGCAGTGATGAGCAAAGCAAAACAGAAGTTGTGGGAAAAGTAACACGAGCAACAGCACTTGGCATATCTGCTACAACCTCCTCTGAGACTGTCCCTTTGAGAGCCACTTCTCAAGCACACTGCCCATGCCCAGGAGCGCCCATCGGCAGGCACAAGACGGGAGGAACAGCTCCAAGGACTGTGGCCTGAAGAAATTCCTGAGGGGGCTGCAGGAGGTAAAATTTAAGGGAAACACCACAGCCCAATGAAGTCCTGCATCAGGACCGAAGCATCATCCAATTCGTCCCCAAAGCACAGCTCTGGAGTCCCTGTGTTGCCCCAGCCCAGTGGTGGAAGTGCTCTGCCTGCTCGTGACTCAGGCACAGTAAGTACCAACCTGGTATCGTTCAGTCGAAATAACTGTACAGTGGTTCGGCTCCAAGTAATGCACACAAACAAGTGCTGTACTAATAATACTCAGCATTGTAGAATGATTATTACTGATGATACAGAATTAACGACCTATGAAGACATTCTATGCATCACTCACCAACAGAAGGAGATCTCCAAGCTGAAAACAACAGCAGAGAGTTTCGTGCATGAGCAGGAAGAAGGAGGAAAGGGCTTTGAAGACCAGTGTGGGACTAGGAGAGCCGGGAGCCCCAATTACAACTAGCCATCAACCAAAACTGTAAGAGGACATTTATATTTCCAGCTGGACTCTTCCCACAAGCCAGGATTGGGATTACCCTGGCAGCACCACAGCCACACAGCAGCCACCCCAGGGTTGCTCTCAGCGTGTCTGGGAGTCACATGTAGCTCTGGCACTGAAATTTGGTCACCTCTGGGCTTGTGTTTGGAGTTTTCCTGGAGAACTTCTCATGGCTCTGTCCTTAACACAAAGGCTTTGGGGGCACAAGGCACTGGGGTGTGTGGAAGGGGGCAGAGCTCGATCAATCTTTATGACAACCACGCAAACAGGGAGTACATCTCCTCCACTACACGGAGTTGTGCACCTGGAGCACGACTTCTCTCTGTGTGGGAAATGAAACCTCTAGGCGAGCTAGACCTTGTTTACACAACTTCTCTCAGCTCACCTATCTCTAGACCATAGTTTCCTAAACAAACTATGGAAAAAAGAGAGATCGATTCACTTTGACATTGCACGTGCAGGTAACACAAACCACTCACTTCCAAGCTGTAAGCAAAAGCTGAAGATGGACTGGTCCTGCAGAGCCTGGGTGCCTGCCCTGAGCATCCCACTGTCATTCAGAGCTCTTCACTTGAAAAACTAAAACAAAACGGTGGTTACAGTAGAAATGGCACCCAGCAAACAACTTGGTCTGGGTCTCCCTCTAATTTCTTCTACACAATTTGCACAAGACCTCGGTGTGCTGAAGGAGGCGCAGAGGCTGCTCTGCAGGGGATTTCCCCAAGAGGAAACAAGAGGCCTGGGTGCTCCGGTGAAATCTGGGCCCTTGCCAGGGGAAATGATCAGCAGCAGTGTGTGAAAAGCGTTCTGCTGGCACAAAAACTGGCAGTGGGGAGAGGAAGCTCTTTGCAGAAGAGATGAAGCAAATTCAAGAGGTTGTGGAGAAAAAAAAACACAAAGAATTACAAGTGGTTGGTGCAAGACCAGCAGTTTTGGGGAGACGGCTGTCTAAAAGGCAGTGGCTCTGTGAGGATGCCACAGTCCCAGCTGTCCCCCTCCATCTGCTCCTCGGAGATCGCTCAATATGCCTAACCCTGCAAAACCAAGCGCATCCGGTCTGCTCAGCTCCCTGAACCAAGGCACAATCCAGTCTCATAGGCCCCCGTGCTTAAACTGCTGGGGCAGGCAGGAAGGGATAACAAATGTGAGGGAATCGGAGGAGAAGCAGCCGGAGCAGGGGAGGAAGAGAGCAGACACCTCCTGCGAGTGACTGAGGGCAGCAGGAGAAACAAAAGGAAAAGGCAGCAGGAACACGTGCGAGCAAACGCTGCGGCTCAGCACTGCGCG
>NW_010125109.1:37246-37804 GCF_000699245.1 Pterocles gutturalis
CTGCCCCATCAGCTGGGCAGCCCCCGCGGGGGAGCCGAGCCCCCCGGCAGCCTGGGCGAAGGGCGACAGGCCCTTTCTCGCCCATACCTAAGCACAGCCTCTCCCAGGGGCACAAGCAGCTCTCGGCTGCACACCATGACACGTTCTCCAGAAACCGCTCCTCAAGCGGCTGGGAGCCACAGCACCCATCTGCAGGGCTTTGCTCCAGCATTCGCACCCTGCGCCCTTGCTAGCCTGCCATAAATACACATCTATGCATCTATTGCTTCTCTTTCACAAGAGACACACCAGATCCAGCCCACTGCCCATCTGCACCCCCTGAATGCTGGAGGGGCCTTTCCTTGCTGCAGACAGGCCCGGGGGGGGTGGGCAGCTTTTGCCCTTCCCAGCAAACCCCCCCTCCCCCCAATTCCCGGGAGAGCGGCGTTCGCCTGCTCTGCAGAGACCGATTCCCTCCAACAGGGCGCGATTCCAGCTCGGATAAAACAGAAGCACAAGGTCTGTGAAGGATTCCCAGCCTTCCAGCACTCGACGTGGCCCTTCCCTTCATTCTGAAAG
>NW_010125110.1:0-37396 GCF_000699245.1 Pterocles gutturalis
GATCATCCAGATCGCACTTCCTCAGTTTACTCACGAGGATACTGTGGGAGACAGTGTCAAATGCTTTACTGAAATCGAGAGAGACCACATCTACTGCTTTACCATCATCCATACAAAAGAACAGTAAAACACACGGAGGATTAGCATGTGAAAGAAACATGTTGCAATTATGTCAAATACTGCTTTTTATATTTTATTAACAAGCAAGCATCCCTGGAACTGGGTCTATATAAAAAATACTTCATTAACCAATCAGAATACAAGGGAGTTATATAAATTTATTTTATGCAACATTGATTAGTTTTGAAAATCCCCATTTTTAATGTTTTAATTTCATATTTTATTTTAAAAAAATCACTAGAAGGACACATCCCACAAAAATACAATCTGTATCTGCTCTATATTTACAGATAACTGGTCACTATTAAGGCATAGATTTAAACTAACATTTTTATGTAGCAAGTCAAATGTTTGTGCATAATATAACACTAACAATACGGTTTGCTGTACTGTCATATTCCCTTTGTGGAATCACAATAAGTGAGAATTTTTTTTTCTTCCAGTGTGTGCTTTTTTTGTGTGAAGCCCTATTGAAAAATAATGTTAATGGGAAATTCTTCACTTTGGTGTAGATGATATAAGCACTGCTCAGCAAAAGACCACATCAACTTAATACTGTAATAAAATTAGTTTCTGAGTATAGTACTGTCTAGATACGTAGTAGGTACTTAAGAAAGACTAAAAGTCCAAGAGTGTAAAGGCCTTTTGATGCTTTTAAGTTTAGGCAAAATAAGCAAGAAGGGGTTGCAGAAAATGCTGTATGAGATGTTGCTGAATATCTATTTCATTAAAAATATTTTATAAAATTAATATGACTGAATACAATTTAATTTGCAAACACTGGTCTTGCAAATGCAAGCACTTAAATGACTGCTTATCTCTAAGCTCATAAGTAGTCCATGTGAATGGAACTATCTACATGCTCAGAAGGAAGCACAAGTGTAAATAGTTTCAGAATTAGAAGCTGTGGCTTCCACAAGGGTTTCCATGAAGTTAGTCTTGCCCATGTAACACACATACACACAAATATCTCAAAGATATGTGAATATTGACTTTTGGCATTTGAGCACAGTAACATTGATGTGAACAACTATGTGCACACAAGATGCAGTTTTCTCCATTTGGCTCTGCAGTACAATTTTAAAACCAGAGGAAGCTAACCGCTACTTGATCTACAGGGGAAGTCACCCAGCTATACACTATTAAGTACATATAGCTGAAATGAGTACTGAGCAGTTATTTTTTACTAACCACAACAAAACTTCGTATTATTGCTTGATCGTCTATGCCCTCAAGTAAGAGTTTCTTTAAATTCCTTTCATGTGTGCAAATTTCTCTATACATTTTTTTGCATTCTCACCTTAAAAGAAAGAATTATCCATGGAAAGTGTCAAAACTATTTCTCACACATTTTTGCATAAAAACCAACTAATGTAAATGTTATTCTAATGCCTTCTGTTAAGAGCACTTGACAGTGGTTTATGTCTATCTCAAAAGACTAGTACACTGAACATAAATACTACATTACGTAGAGGTAATTCACAATATTTCTGATGGGAATGCTTTTTGAAAAACTAATGCTTGGAAACTTCATATTGCATTGCAGAAAGAGGCACTTTATGAATTCCTTCATTATATCAAAACCCTTCATAAACCCATAACAAGATGTCTGTAAAGACAGAGGAATAATATTGCCAAATTCTTTGGACTTTCACAGTATAAGAATACAATAGTTAGCTCCAGCTGCTTATAATATGGACTCCTTCTGTTGACCATAACTTGTTTCAGAAACAGTTCATCTCCAGTTTTAAACACTTCTGCAGCCGACAGTTACAAATCTAGATTGAACAAAACAGATGCTATCACACCTATTTCATGTGAGTTGCTTAATTGCTGCATGCATAGTCATGTAAGTAATATGTGTCATTTATTAAATGGCAACAGTGCTGTCTTGTCAAATTAGATTAGTTGTCTGTTTAATCAAACTGACAGCCCAGAGCTCTAGTTTGATGAATGCCTTTCATTCTCTACCATAAATCTGCAGTAGATCAGTTTAATCTGTTACGTATTGTATGTGTATAGAATCTAAAAATAAAAGTCTGATATAAATAAGTGTCCTTTAGTGACAGGGTACTAAGAATAGCCCTTTGCTTTCAGACAACCATTAAAAACAGTTTTAGCATAATAGGCAGCAGTTAAATATGATGTCTGCAAAGGGTTAATATTGCAAGGTCCATTTTGGTCTTTCATTGCATTTGTTACAGTGAGTGAGTATTATTGCAAGCAGCATTAGACTGCTTTATGAGAGTGTAATAAGACTGGTCCACTACCAAGTGGCTTGATTTTGGAACAATCTCTTCAGATAACTACTGGCGAGACAGAGAGAAGGGAAAATCTGCATAAGAACCAGTTTCTAGTACCATTACAGTGAGATGTGACTTAATGCAGAAACACCTGAAAACAATTTGATTAGTGACAATATAAAAATTGACACGGAAATGAAAGAGAAATTTCCACAGGACAAGAAATCAGAACATGTAAAGTGCAGAAAGACCTCAATAGTTATTTTAAGCAGTACCAGAAAAATTCATCTTGATAAAACCAAAATCTATGCTCTCTGGCATCCCAGCTCTTCATTCTTCCTTCATTCAACAAAGCAAAAATTCAGTGCATACATTATAGTTATAGGTAACAAAATACTAAACAAAGAACCCTATATTATTATTATTGCAAATTCTGTCCAATCTACATGAGTATAACGTAACCCACATTTGGTGTTTTGAAAGACAACAGACAAAATACTTTGGTCCTTGACACCCAAACTCCCAAAGTGCAGAGGGTGGTGTGCAGTGAAGGCTGTCCACAGGATTGCCATGCCCATCTTTACAGCTGACTTTCTGAGCCACAACTTCCTGCTACCAGCGACCGCTGACACTAGCAATGTCCGAATGATACTGACGCGGCAGTCTTCCACTAGCTCCACCTTCCAGGAATGAGGCACGTATGTTTGATGGATCAAAAAGCTTTCTTCGGTTTTTATTCAGTTCTATAAAGGCCACACACACAAAGAAATCTTTAATCAGAAATTAATTTTAGTATTTTGATCTAAACCAAAAGTAAAACTTCTATTTAAGCAAACAAAATATTTTATATACAACAGTATGAACTGAAAATGTCTACAAGGTGCGTGTTCAATTTAACAGTTCAACAGGAAAGTAAGAGTGCCAGCTTAAGACTCATAGAGGCTGCTTGGGATGCAGGCAGCTACTTGGTGCAATTCTTACTTGGCACTGGTACAGTCTGGAGTAGGTAATGTTTTGCAATATTGACTTAGATCAAATTGACATAGCTGAAATGCTTTAGAAAGGTTCTGTTACAATACTCAAAGGCCCCAGCCTTCCTCAAGGCACATACACACAATGTATCGCTGCAGTGCAACCATGCAATGTAAACTGAGGTGACAGAAAAGCTTATTAGCATCTTGATCATTTCTCAATGCACAATTCCGTACTTTAAACACAACACTGAAGCAATATTTTAATAAGGACTTTCAGAAAAAACAGATGTTCATCTCTCCTTCAAACATGCACACGAAGCTTCTATTAGCAATTGCTCATGCAAAACATTTTTCCTTTCCCCACATTTTTATTCTTGTAAACAACCTCCATGACAGATACAAATCACTGAAAGATTGCATAGATTTTCATGACTGCTACTGAACAAAGTATTTTTACCCTCTTCACGCTGTCATTTTCGATTCCTAAAAACATTCACTAGTGGCATCAGCAGAAGAGATGCAATTGGGAGAAAAATGATCTAGTGTTACAACGAAGCATCTGAAGAGAACGCTTCATCTGAAATAGATTCATAGCCTAGACAATGATGATGGAACACTCCTACGTAATATGAAAACTCATGGTATTTATTACAATTAGAAAAAATATAGTTAGGCATTACATACTACAACATATTGTAAGGAATTACATTTGGCCTTCATCTTTCTGCACGTAGGGTACAAGACAACCTTTTAATTAAAGTGGGTTGGAAAAATTCCAAATAAGAGTCCTGTGTTTCTTTTCAAACCTATACATTTTGTAGGACCAACTAGCCTGGTGGAGGGGCGGGAAACAACCCACAAGCAAAAAACCAAACCAAACCCAGTAAAAACGGGTTTGTAGTGACATTCAGACTCTGCAGAGCCTGTAATCCCAGAGGTTATAGGACCCACAGTTTTGGGGTATAAAATAAAGTTCACAATCTACTGTGAAACAAACTTTCTGTGAAGCTCCAACTTTACGAGTGGATAGAGAACTATGCAACTGAAATCTTATTCAGTCACGAGAAAGGTCTACAAAGGCTGGGTTTAAGTGCCTTCTGACAAGAGGCAAGCCAACATGACCTCTGTGTACTAGATTCCTACTTTTCAGTTTTACCAAGATCCTTTGTCAACTATAAACATACAAAACAAGTGAGAAAAATACAAACAATGCTTAGAATCAACAGATTATAATCTGTGCTATTTACCTGAGATTGCAAGCAGCATTTTTCTTCTGGCACCAAAAGTAGTAATTCCCAACTCTTTCAAATCTTGATCAGTAAGAGTAAGGAATGTCTGCAGATCAATCTAGAGTAAAAAGAAACGGGAAAATTATGCAAAACAAGTCTCTTCCCCAAATTTATGACATAAATGTGGTTTAGAATATATGTACAACTTTTTTTCCTATTGCATTTTACGGTTAGTCTGCCGAGCTATTCTTAGCATATAAACAGCAATCACTGCTTCCCAATGGCTTCTTCACATCATTCCTCAATTTGCTACTCTGTTTCCAACAGACAAGGAGAAACTAAAAACCGAGCAGTTTTAGAAAAGCATAGAGACCAACTCTATTTATTTGTGACTCTTGAGACTGACTATGTACTACAATTGCTACAATGTACTTTGGAATAGCCAAGCATATGTGTTTATAGATACAGGTAGGTGCTTCAGACTACAGTGTGTTTGTTAGAGGAGGATCGCTCAACTATTGGTGATGCATTTGAGTTAAAGCACTGAGTATTTCACAGCATTCCAAAGTGTGTCCAACCATGTATGTTTGTGGTTTTTTTTGCTCCCAGTGCAATTCACAGAAATGTAGTGGAAAATTCTTCAACTTTCACTCTGGCCAAATCACTTGGCTCATTACACTTAATCAGCAACTCTTGAGGTTGCTGATTATAAAAAACCACCTCTCAAAGAGAAGCCATCTTTAGTGTTAGAAACCAACACAGCTCTCTCTCCTTTTTAGGCAGAGCAAGTGGCTAAGATAATACGAAAGGACTGATGACTAGATAATATGGGTATTATGGAACACGGAGGAGAGTACAGAGGAGATGAACCTGAGGAACTGTACACAGAGTTGAGATACAGCTGGATTTATTTGCTCAGACAGAGGGTTGATCTTGCCACTTTCAGACTGGTGGAAGGCAAACCCATGTTGGTGTCTATCCCACACCTGCCAGTGCTTTGCAATCCAAAAAGAGTTCATTAGCTCTCATGGAGCCAGTTCCTAAGCACTTCTATGCAGTACTGCACGGGAACATAATTCCCCTGCAGCACTTCAGCAGTATGATTAGAGAGAAACAAGAAATGCTGGCAGGAAATGCGCCAGATCCAGCAGCCCTTGGGCTCAGACAGCAGCAAAACACTTTGGTGGACTCAGGAGGTTCTGAGAGCACATATACATGAGCAACTTAGTGCACACGAGAAGGTACAAATTTGCCTCATGTCAACCCTTGGAATAGTGTAGTACGCACTTTAATGTGCCCCTGGTGTGCACAGTTTTCATCTTGTGGAAGCAAATCTGAAGCTAATATTGGCACACCAGTGCAACTCGTGCAACATGAATGGAAAGTCCTCTTGGAGTTTGTTCTTCATGACTGCATGCATAGTTCTCTTAATGACATGGCAATCTGTGCAAAAAAACCCTTTGTGTGCTCTTTTAGGAGAAAAAATGCAGGCGCAAATCTGAGACGAGCGACTGGTGCAGACCTTGCTGCTGATAATGATGCAAAGTGGACGTATGGGTCCAGAACACAGGAAGATGCCAAATCTAACACTGGTCCTTCCCCTGTACCACGAGGTACTGACACACCCACTAAAACATCTGTTTTGCTCCCTAGTATGCCCAGTTCCAGTGGTGTGACACTTAATTCCAAGATACAACTATGGTCCTTTTAGGACAAACTCAGTGGCTCTATGTCTAAGCCAGTAAGTCTTGCAGCTAGACTCACCGTACTTTCGTGACACTGTTAAATCTGTCACCTGAATAAATAATTTGCAGACAAGCAAGTTGACTCTATAGTATTCCAAGGATATGAAATACTACCACTTGGACTAAACTGAGATTAGTTGGTGCGAACATGGAAAGCTCCCAGAGATGACTGGCTACATGTCCCTGCTGGGACTGGATCAAAGGAAGTCCACTGGCACACAGGGGAAGAGGTGAGGGATGAATGGACGTGAGCCCAGCATCAGCCAAGACAAGACTTTGCTACCGAACTCAGCCTGGATTTCCGTAGCCTATATGTGAAGTTGACCAAAAGCTATTAAATTCTAGTTAGCATCCTAGTTTACAAGTAGGAGCCAAGGTTTAAACTTCCTTGAATAAAAAAAAAAAAAAAAAAAACAAACAAACCAAAACCACCCCATAGTTTAACTCTTGGTTAAGCAGAAGTTAAAAGTGCAGGACAAAAAATGTACTCATGTCCAGGCTGCTGTATCTGGAAATTGTAAGATATACGATACAGATTTGAAAGAACAGCTCATGAAAATCCTGTCACAAAGTGAGACTTCTTAGTGACTTTAGTCAAGACACAGAACAACTACTGCTGGAAAACATGCTACAAACACAAAGGTATCTTTCAAAGGAACACTAACCTCTTGCTGCTGGAATACATCTGTGTATTTGCCCAAACCAAGTTTGCTGAACAGCTCAGGAAGATCAGATCCCTTAAACAAACTGTTCAGGTTACAGCCATTGCTTCCTGTCAGCGAGGAAATGCAGTCCATGTAATTGCTGCTACTCAGATAGTGTTCAGCTGAAAGGGAAGAAATGCATTTTCAGTCATGTCAGAGAAGTGCACAATTTTCTGTCATATCAACATTGTATACCATTAGATCATTAAATTAACAAAATATTTAAATCATTGTTATTCAGCAAAAAATGCCTCTCAGTGGTCTGAGAATGAACAGCATAAAGCAAATTTTTTGGTTAATTAAGTTCCAGTGTTTGTTTTCTACATAAAGAATAAAATAATATTATACGAACTGTATGTACATGGATACAAGCCAGGAACTTGTACAAGGCAAAGAGCTGCAAGACCTCGGTGCTTTTCTTCCTCTTAAGCCCTTTCCTCTTTTCTCCAGTGAATATTGCTGGAGTAACTCCCGGTAAAGAAACTACCTAACAGCCACATGATTTGGCTATTACTTTAGTAAAGTAGAGACAAAAAATAAATGCAATAGTTTTATAAGAGACTAAAGCTGGAAATACTCTCCCTGTATAATTTTAATTTACATTCCTAAAAGGTATATCTTTTAAAAAAAGTTTCCAGGGTAAGGTTCTTAAAAAACCCGAGGAAGCCGATTTAGCAGTGCAATCCCTTTCCTCTGTGCCTGCATACTGATACTATGTAATCACATATTATAATAATTATTTTTCCTCATGCTGTTTAAGAAGAGAATAGCTCCCAGGGAGTGCATCAGGCATTTGTGTAGATGGGGCCATTGTAAGCGCTCCCTTCCCTTGTTACAGACACAGGAAAGACTGTGACTGTATAAGAGGCTTGCAGAAAGTAAAGGATACCTCCCACGTGAGTAAAATTAAGATTGCCCTAGAGATGCAATGGCTTCCACTATAGAATGCCAACAGGAGGTGAAAACTGCTATTCTTCACAACTGGCTATGCTACACTTCTTATTTTCTGACCATCGACTAGATAGAAACATCTGCGGATTTACAGAGCCTGGAGGATTTCGATCAACCTCAGCTCCATTTTGGAAAAGAGTTTTAAAAATAGCTAAACCATTCAATGTTAAAAATGTGAACATTAAGTTTAACAAATGAAGCAATAACTAAGTTGATTTTTCAGACTTTAAAAGGTGGTGCCTCAATTTCTTCACTATCAGAGTAAAGATAACACTAAAAATACCCAAACAAATTCATGATCCTACACTTGTGTCAGGTGATGCAAGGTCATATACTGAAAACTGAATATTAAGGAATACTTCTTACTGGTGCAATCAGGAAGCATTGTCTCAAAAACAAAGAAGAAATTTAACACTACTACACAATTGTGTCAAAGACAACTTACATTTTAGTACTATGGGACCTATACATTAAGGTATAAATACATTCGTCCAGCCAACTCATAGCTGTTTCTTTTGTCCCCCCTCCACACATTTCATTCTCTGGGAAAGCTACAGCTTTCCCCACCACCAATGTGTTCACATTTCTAATTTTCTTCTAATGCACATGTAAATACATTTTTAATCCTTATTTATCTTGATTAACCTAGAGCTTCCATTTTTGTCCAATTAGCTCTGAAACATCAAGGGCTTGATTCCAAATATAAACTTTTCATCTCATCTGTTCTGTGAATACTCAGAACACAGTATACAGCCTTTCACAGCTGAACTAATGTGCTTCTTGTGCTTCTGAAAATCATGAATAATTACAAGCATACCAACCATGAATATTTTCTCTAATTGAAGCTATACTTTCTTAGGATGTCCAACTTATACCATCTGAGTACTTTGTAGTTAATCTGGGATTTGGGTTTTATTCACCCTTAAAAGAAAAAGGCAACAAAAAAGACTACAAATAGCCACAGTAGTTATCTCCCCATAACACAGTTGGTTAGTATGGACCACTGTTTTATACCTTTATTTTTCACTCTTTCAGAAAGGCACATATTAAATTATTTAAAAACAATGAAATTAAGTTTCAAAGCGTTCAACCAAGGTGACATTTTAATTTGTTAAGTTTTAAACATTGTTTTAAAAGTAATTACAAAATTTACTGCCTTTATCCACAGAAACCCATGTTTAAAATCATGTGCTAGGCCGTGCCAAACATATGGACAGTCTTATTTTATCACCATAAAGAGAATCATGCTTTAAAATTCAATATCAGCACAGATTATGACTTCTCCACCAGTGAGCAAACATCCCAATAAAGACCTAGCTGTTGTTATTGCATCGATAATGGAGCAGAACAATAGTAGACTAGAAATAAGCTTTCATATAGGTCTGTTTTCAGTACACCTTGAAAAACCCCTTCCAAGAGAGCAAAGAGCTTTCAACAAGCATGTCTTACATTTAAAAAAATTCCTGCAAAGTCTTCCTTTTGGACCATGTTTCATATACTGTGTTAACACAATCTTGCATATGCTTTCACTTTTAATATCTCTAAAAGTTTACTTTACAGGTGCTAGTAATTTAAATCCTTAATGATGTCAGGAAATACTTATATTAAAATAAATATTAATTGATATCAATATTATTTTTTTCAAAAAACAGGTCTTAAGAAATTAACCTGATTTATTTTGTTTCCTTTTGGGGCTGCCAATTGAGGAGACAAATTCATTATGAGCTGCAGGTCCAAGTCCGTTACGGTCTCTCCAGTTATCAGATTCACTGCCACCTCCCAGGTGCTCCCGACTGTTGGACCGCGAGAGAGACATTGATGAACCCTACAAATAAAAAAAGAACTTTAAAAAAGGGCAGAAACAGGAGTTCGATTGTGACTCAGATGTTTTCTTTGAAGCAGCTCAGTTACGAAAAAAAAAGCAGCTCTTAATGCTTGCAAACCTTCTTTTGTCAATTGACCATAGTCAAATAATTGCAAACCCGACACAAAACCAGCAGGTGTGATTAAAACATATGTAGTTTAGAGATTTAAGCGGAAGTTATTTAAGGACCATGCTTCAAAATAAACTGCTATTTCCAAGTTTTTTTATAAAACGTTCCATGTTATCAAATTCCCACACAAATTCAAGACAAAGCAGTCTATCAACTATATCCTCTCACGAGGAGAACATAACAGAACATCTCTCTGAAGATAAGTGGATCAAGTATACAATCCTTGACAACAATATTGTATACAATACACAATTCTGCAATGGTTTATAAATTTGCAGATTTTTTTAAAAATAGCTTTTCATATTCCTGTAAAGTAGTAATTATCAACTCTCAGCACTATGAGTCAGAATGTTCCAAAATAAGGCAACAGTATTCCTTGAAAGCAGCAGTTAACTATGGAATTGAGTGGGGATGTAACCAAAAATAAGAGGGGCCTTATTGATAAAACACACTTACATGAACTAAACATGACAGAACCAAATGAACAATTTAATTCTATACACTTGCAAAGTCCAACTGAAAAGCCTAACTTATGAGGAAGCAATCTCTTCTACTATTCAGGAAAATTGACACCACTGAAGAAAAAAAGACAATAGCTTGTCACTGGCAAAATTGGGAAGATGTGAGCTCTGGTTAGTATAGCTTCGGGAAATGAAGGGAAGCAGGAATTGACTTCGTCTTACAGAAGAGCAAGAAGAGACAGGGCCTCCAAATTATGTTAGATCATAATGAAGGTTAAGAGTTGTGAAGTAAAAATATGTCATCCAGTGCTTCTGGAAAACTGAATGCACAGTAAAATATCACAGTAAAGATGAAATATGTTTGGTGAGCTTATTTTCAAATTAACTTCCCAGCAACTAGACTATAACACCAATACTACATTTGGTCAAAGGCTTCAGCACATGACTCTCATCAAACGTGCATGTGTACATAGGAAGTGTGGCGGTACTACCTCTAATACCAATGTTGTTGAAGATTGATAAATAGAAGGACACAAGGAATCCAAGATTTTCAGCTTCCCCAGATATTTCCACAATCGCTCATACCAAACAAAGGAAACAGGAATCCTAACACACTGTCGTTTCACTGGAGAGAGCTAAGCCTGTGGTTTGCACAGGTGCAGACTCCAAGTGATGAAGACACAGTGTTCTTGGTTAGAATGACATGCCTGCTTAGAGACTTTTAGCAGTGCATTATGGTCTGGGGGAACACCCCAGCCCAGATCAATCAGTACAAAATGGTATGTAAAAAAAATAAATTTAAAAAAAAATCACATATTTTGGTCATAGCTTTTTCTCTCCCCTTAGTTGTGGCTGCAAGCCCATTACGTGTATTCAAACCTATTACATGTAATTGAATGACACAAAAAGTTCGCATGTAAAGTGGGGAACACCAAGGCACATTTTTACCATGGCTGAATATTTATTTAGCACTAAAAGACAGGTACATCCTAGAGAAAAGCTCTATGAAGTCCCAGTCCCGAAGAGACATGCCATTTACATTTTACATAAGTAGGACAGAAGCAAAGAAAAAGGTGTCTCTGTGGAAGCTGGAAAAGATTACAGCAAGCAAACACACTAAAAAGCAACTTCAGAATACCTTTGAGAAGAAAGGAACATAAATTCCCTGCAATATTCCCATGGGGAGACTCTGAAGAGACTTGCTGGACCCTATGGCTGCCTCCTGCCTGGGAAATTTCTGAGCCCAGTGAATAGTGCAAATAGAGTGAGCTCTTCCAGTTGTACAGCTTTGTCAAAAGAAGATACAAAGAGCTGCAGCCATGTCTTGTTCTAACATTCTGCTCCATCATGTTGTGATTCACATTATATAGTTTATCTGTTATATACACATTGCTTTAATTAGATTACAGGATTTCTACCACTTGTGTACAACTATTGAGCCATTTGTTCCCATAAGTTGTTTTAAGTTTCTTTAAACAAATATATTTTCAGGAGCAGACTTCTATAAAACTAGAGTAACATTTATAAAGTGGATATAATTTTGTGCTGGATTGAGTGTATTCCATATGCCTTAATATTTGCACATGAAACATTTTTCACAATTAAAAAAAAATTAGAACCCTAAGAGGAAAACTAAAAAACTTACATGCAAGACTTATTTTTACAAAAGTTCTACATTTCTCAAGAGAAACAAGTGTATCATTCACTAGAAATAAATTTCCATCACAGCATAGCTTTTTTATACCTCATATGTAGTTGTCATAGATGGCTTGTATGATACATGATTTGCTCTTCTTAGTTCCTTGATAGTTTCTGCAGGCATAGATTTAGAGAACCCCAAACCACTCCATGTATTTGTTGGAGTTCTCACTTCCGTTACAACTGGCTTCTTTAGCATAGCTGAAAAATTAGAGATAAATTAGTAAATCTCAACCTTAGCAAAGGTCCTGAGATGATAACCCTGAAGTCATGTACGCTAACAGACTTCAACCCACCAAACAGTAAATTCTAAACACCTCCACTTGCTACACAGCTTGAATCCTACCCTTCCTTAAGGCAGTTTACTCTGCCAAAAGATAGCAAAACCCCATAGGGCTGCAAGGATGCCAAGAGAATCCTATCTCTTTCAAAAAGAGGGGTTTCTGGGTTTTTTTGTGTAGGGGTATTTGGTTTATTTTTAATAAGGTCAAATACATGGTTAAGTCCCTTATGAATTTTGTAACTTAATTTATCCCTGAAATAAGGGGCAAGTATGCCAATATGACAAACATCTTAAAGTTTAATTTGCATCCAAATAAAATCAAGCATTAAAGCTGTGAGGTCTCTGAAAACAGCATGGATTATTTGCACATGGATGTACTCACACAGAGTATCCCATCTGCAAGTCGTTTGTACTGTATTTTATACTATGTTGGTACTAGGAAATTTTTGGAACATGAAAACTAATATACAAATGTTTCACTATCAGCTTTCAGTTTGATTAAAAATCAAATTACAAAACTGAAACTTCAGAAAATTCTTTCAGCTGTATACTAACAAACTTTCGCAAGTCACTGCTTATCCACATACCTTTGGTTGCTAATAGCTTCTTCTGTTCATAATCAAATGCCTGAAAATTAAAAATGCAGACAACAGCTTAATTGCCATTCTAACCAAATGTCATTCCAGCACTCAGCTATTTGTAAAAAAAAAGGTTTTGAAAGTGGCCAGTGAATACATCTAGGAGAAAACTGAAGAGCTGCACAACAATTTGACAGTAGTCCAGTGAGAGACTTAGTTACTTAATGCATTCACTCAAACACAGATAAAAAAGATTTTAAATAACTATCTGATATTTATCTGAGGCAGCAGCTGTATTTACAAACTGGCAGAATTTTTCAGTAATTTTTTTAATAATACATTTTTTTTCAAATGTAGTTTTTCTTCCTTAATTATCTGTTCTTAGCATTTAAAACATTCCTCAACAGTACAAAAAAATATAATACATATCTTAGGCAGCAAATCTAGGCACCACAGTTATTTTTAGTAATATTTCAAGTTTAGTTCTTCTCCATGCACTCATCTTCTGAAAGGAAAAGAACTCAAGTTTTGAGAGATTTTTTTAAAAACCCTTGTATTTGCACTACCTATTACAATGGAAGACGAAATTTAAATTCCCCTGGTTAAAAAAGTTACCCTTGTTTGAATTATGGATTATCAAGTCTAAACATGCACAAAACTACAAAAAACGCAGTATTTAGCCTGAAGCATTAAAATCACTACTTGAAATAACTAGAGGAGTAACTAAGGAAAAGGGCTGCAAAACATTAACCTTAATCTTGTTCCACTACTCCATGCAGTCCAGTTATGCCCACACACTGATAGATTTAATCTGAAAACTACTGTTACTACTGCTTGACAAAGAGCTAGCAGGATCTCTCTCTTTGGGGAGATTTAAAGTAACATGGAAGTAGTTTATAGCACAGTAGTAGGCTGCAGTTAAACAAGTAGGAAAAGTACAAGAAAAAAGGAGTGTGTGTACAGATCCATATTTATAAAGCAGAACCAGTGTAGTTACTCCAGTAAATCCCACTGTATATGAACCTGAAGCTATAGAAAAAAAATTGTGTTGACACTGCTTATGGGAAGTTGTAAAGTGTCTTCTGTAGGTACAATTCTCTCTTCTCAAAGCAATAGAAGAATTTATTTTTTTTAACACACAAATGATGCTTGTGTAGACTAATATAGCCATTCAATTTATTCTGTACTTAAATTTTTCGTATTCAACAGAAGCATAAGGGCTTTTTTGGTCTTCAAGACTTTTGGTTGACAACCCACTCTTCAGTTGAAAGGGTTAATGACTTAGCTGGAAAATGTTTTTACTGAACTGGTAATGGCAAGTCAGTCAACAGTCACCTTCACATTCCATGGTAATTCCACTTCGCAATTATCAAGTTTTGTGATAGATTTGGGTTTATTCAGGGAAACTTACCTGCATATTTACATATGATGGCTGCGTAGCTAGATGTGCTCTTTCAGAGTTCTGCTGGGCAGCTGCTGCTCTCTCTGCTGCCCGTTCACTTCCAGGAGCCTTTTTATCAGCCACGGGACTTTCAGAAGCACTCAACTCTGCATCCGAGAGCAGCCTCTCTGCAGTACTGCAGGAGCAAAGTCAGTATTAACTCCAGTTTTCTTTTTTCACAAGCAGTGAAAATTCAATGCAATTTTGATAATTGAGCTTTACCCTGAGAAGTCTGGTAGAAAAATTCAAGAAATACCGGTACACAAAATCTCGGTGGCCTTTTTCTTTCTTTTAATTTCAAAAGTCTTAGCTCTCCTTTACCTGCTTCGCTGACAGTGAAACAAAGCATGTATTCCTGCTTCCTGCATTACCAAGTATGAGGTATAGTTTATAGATCCAGATTTGAGCTGTCTGGTATCTGGAATTATCACACACGATCCCTACACAGGCTGACTTCATACCTTGCTCAGGCCAGCAGCTCAGCAGTTATAACAGACTGATAGTAGTAGGATACAGAGATGCATAACGGGGACTAAGAAAGTTAACATGGGTCCTACTTGGTTTTAAAGCTTCAACAATTGCAGCCTCATGTGCCAAAGCACCTCCTAGTGTAACCTTTTCTTTTTAAAAAATCAGCCACGTATGAACTCTTACTTCAAAGCAAAGTGAACCACGCTTTAGATGCTGTGGACTGCCCTAGAAAAATGCCCTAAGGAAATTGTGAGCTCTATATCCTCAACAAAAAGAACAAGACATACAAACAACTGAGTGACATACAAACAACTGAGTCTGGTTAGCAGGAATCCTTGGATTTCTAAACTATTACAATGGAATGAAAAAACTACATATCATAGGTTTAACAGGGTAAGTAAATGAGGTAGAAGAAAACATGCATCTCAAAGGAATGATGATAAACAGTTCCCAAAATGAAAAATGAAAACACTACTTAAAGCAGATCGGACAAAACATTGCGTTAAGCACAAGACCTGCATTGCCAAGACATGTTGTGACTCACAAGAGCCTTTCCCACCGCTGTTTCATTTAAAAAAAACAAATAAACAAAAAAATCATAGAGACAAGAGTTTGAGAACATGCTGTTATGCCCTGAATATAATTTTCTCTAAGAAGAAAACAGCCTCAGGTACACACAAAAGGAAAAAGGCTGTCACTTAGGAATTGTTCTCAAAGCAATCAATAAAAAAAGGAAAGTGCGAAAATGTATCCTTTAGAAACAGGTAATGAAAGTTCCTCTGAAAAAAACCTCCACTCTTTTGTGGGAGAGCAAACACATTTATTTTCTTCAAACCAAGTAAAAATACTGAGTGTGTTCAAAAAGCATTCAAAGCTTGCAATTATCAGACAAACTGGGGGGTATATTAATGCCCAATGTGATTAAAAATCAAGCCAAATTTAAATCAGCTCTGAGTATTTTTTGACTGAACCACATCATCTACCTACAAAAACATGTTAAGTATTTTTTGCATAGCAAAAGTTCCATTAATCTGTATTTGTTCATTTAACTTACTGTAAGTGAGAGTTTTTGGTGCCTTGCAGTAATTCAACTGTTTGTCTCTTAGCACAGGCCTGTTTGGAAGAGCTCATCATCTGCTTCAGATCACTGGTATTTGCTGAATGGGATGGACTTCTTGGCATGCCCACTTCTACAAAAGCATCATTGCAACCTACAAGACCAACAAAGAGAACACTTAAACAAAAACCCTTCTATGTTCTAGTGAATATACTGAAGGAACGACAACTACAGAACAAAACCTACTCTCCTCCTTACAGAATTATTCTAGTCTTCAGGGATAACAACTTGGTCAAGGTTAAGACATCAGAAATATAAGTTCAAAAGCTCAAAAAAGGTGTTAGTATTCACACATATAGTAGACACACTAAGTATTTTCTTTCTAAAAAATATTTTAAGTAATATTAGTAATATTAACTCAGAACACTGACAATCAGCAGTGACCAAGTATTTTGAACAAATTTGATTTCCTATCCAGTTGTAATAAACCTTGTCAAATGCTCAGATAACTTTTGCTGGACTAAAAGTTTTTTGCAGGCAAAATGTTCAAATATGTTTAATTATTTGTAAAAACACTTTCTATCACCTTAACTAGGCAACATACCTTTTATTCAGATCAGCATTTCAAGTAACCACAACCCTTAATAAAAGAGCATCTCCTTGTTGATCAGTATTTGTAAGAGAAAGAAGGACTTTA
This sequence comes from Pterocles gutturalis, assembly GCF_000699245.1. NCBI lineage: Eukaryota > Metazoa > Chordata > Aves > Pterocliformes > Pteroclidae > Pterocles > Pterocles gutturalis. The sequence continues at coordinate 16,647 of NW_010125110.1, forward strand.
CACCTATTTGCTCAAGTTTGAAGTGGAACTGTCTTTCCCACCCTCCAAGAATGAGGGGAACAGTTCATCAGTTCCTTTAGTTTCTAAAAAGCAGCATAATTGAAATGTTGTTATAAAACATACAAATAAATTCTGTTTGACAATGTCATCTAGGTTTGATCTACACACAAGTTTTCTGCAATAACCTTCTCAAACACATTAATTCTGTCCTTTTATTAAAAAGCAAAACCACACTGTTCAAACCAGCAGAGGTTGTTTTAAGCAATGAAGTTAAGCTGCTGTAAAGCATACTAACATTTTTATACAGTATTTTCCTCTGCTCTTAGGGAATAAATAAAATGTTATAAGCACATTTATGTTTACTTAAGGTGTTTCTATGAGCAGTACAGCTCAGACACTACAACTTCTATTTTACTTTGACATTGGATCTGGGAGATCCAGTGATATTTTCCTTTAATATGGCTGCAAAACCAATGCACAGGCAATATATTTACATTTTGGTTTCATGAACTGCACATAGACTGCACAGACACTACCAGACAAAAGAATAAAATGTCCAAAATCTTACCTTCAGCACTATTTGACTTGGCAGCTACTTGTTCTGAGGCACCACGAGTATTTGTTTGTCTTACTGGATCACTGTGGTTTGTACTCAACACATTTTCTCCTAGTGATGTGGCAGATAGTGCAGCATACTTGATATTTGAGGTCTGAAATGATTGTCAAAAATCACTAAAGTGACTGTTAGGTTTAAGGAAGTATTGAAAAAATTTCCCTTTTCTATTTGTGCAGGATAACAAGAAATTCATTCCTGATATAGGAGAACAAATTGTTTGAATGTTCCATTTTTCAGTCTTTAAGTCATATTTGGGCAATACCACTGCTCTATTTCTAAACTTAGCAGCTTTCAGAATCTACTAATATAGCCAGTTTTCTCTTTCAGCTTTTCTTAGTACAGGTCTATTACAAACAGAATCTAGTTCTCCAGAGATAGTATCACTTACTTTTACATGACCATTTAAAGAAGGTGAGCCTTTTTTACTTTCCGATTGCATGCCGTTAACGTGGACTTCAACAGGAGTCAAGCCTGGTGGTGGAGATGGAGTGTTTTGACTATAATTAGGTACTCCAGACAACAGAATACTAGTTAAGGCTGCTTGGGCAGTAGATGGTATCATTAGGTGAGGAATAGCAGAAAAACCTGCAACAAAATTTGGTCATGTTCTGATTAAGTTTCTCATTTAAGTTTCTCAGGCACTACAGTACTTTATATAAATCTCTATCTTTACATAGCTTTGATACATCACTGAACAAGTTTCCATTAGAATCGCATGCCAAAACCATAATGCTTTATTTAACCATTACTTTGTAGGTTAAACAGTTTTCTATACAAAACAGATGAAAACATTGCATGTGACAGCATGCTATAAGTTTATATTAAATTACAACTTTAAATTTGGGTATTCATTAATCTGTGTCAAGATACATTTAAGAATTATTAAGCTTCTAAAGAATGAATGATTCCAGACTTTTCGATTGTCATTCTAACGACTGAGTGTTGCGCAGTTCATTTATTTCACATTTAAACTCTACCAACCTGTGGCATTTGTGTTAGCAAGAGATGTTGCCCATAACGTGGGACTAGGTGTGCCTGAACTTGGACTCTGCAAGGGACTCACAGAGCTATTAAGGGTATTCAACAGAGAGTTTGGAGCAGCTGAGGTGTTGACTGACAGGGCTGTTGGACCTAAAAGGCCTGCAAAAAATTATGCAAATGAATATTCAGCTAGGACTTACAGAAAAACATTTTTCACAGAAGTACCAATTAAACAAACAAAATCCCACTAAATTGCACCAGCATGTATTTTACAAACAAATTTTACCATTAAACCTGCTGTTAATTTGGTGCACAGAGCACATTAAGAATGCTTGTTCTTAAACTGGTAATCACATATCCAAGAAGAATTGGAGCATCTTTTATGTCCTTCTCCTAGGCTCCAACTATTGTAATACCGAAGAGTCTGCACCAGCTGCTTCTCAGCCCCATCATCCCTTTGTATCCCTTCTATTGTGTCTGACAGTTTGTTTCAAAGAAGCATCACTTAGAGACAAGAAAGCAACTGCAATTCACAACCTTACTTTCATTTCAGACAATAACCTTTTTCTCAGAAGCTCATGTGAATGAACCACTACTTCCACACTAAGAACTACTCAATTCCTTGTTGCATCTTCAATACTGACTGCGAATCAACCCCCAAATGCATTGCTTATTCCTAAAGCATTCCTTCAAACCAGCTCTTCATATAAGAGCATTCACAAGTTCAGCACTATACTCTGAAGAGGTGAAAAAACCAACCCCAAAGCGCAGGCATGAGAAGAATGTTAACACAAGCAGCATTAAAAAACACAGTCAAATGGCACCACCACGTGCTCCCATGGGACATGGAACTATGCAACACTCCTGGATGGCAAGTTGCAAGGGAGCACGGTGGTTACATGAGAACTCCAAGTTTTAAGAACCAGTGTCAAGAGTTGTCACTAAACTGGGACTGCTTGGTTTTTTTGTGTTTCTGATAATAAGGTATTTGCAGAGATTGAAAATAAAATGGTAATTCCAGTTCGGACTATGTACTTCTTCTATAAAATTACATTCAGATGGAAAGCTTACATGTTTCTGTCATAAATCTCATACTGCTAACAAAGGTCTAAACTAGCAGCACGTGCATTCCTCAATTACAGTGAGATACAGCCAGAACTGGCTAAAATGTGGTGTTAGCGATGTTAACTTTCATGGTACTGTTGACAGGCTTAAACACCTACCCAAATTCAGGACAGCTTGAAACATCACAATATTGACAAAGAAAGAAATGTTAACTGAAAAAGATTCTTCTGAAACTTGTAAAAGCAATATCCTACTTCACCTGCATTTCCCTCTCTTTCACTTTCAGCTGAGTGGTTTCCGAGCTTCTGGATGATTTTCTACAGAAATGAGTCACGCAGCTGATTACGAAAGCCTTGGAGGAAGTTTTAGAACAACAAGCCCTTGAAAGGCCAGATGCTTTTGGAATTATCTAACACTTTAACACAATTCCTTATGCAAAACACATATCCATTCCTTTCTTCTACTACAAGTCAACTAAGTTTCAAATAAATATATATCTACAAAAAAATATAAAGACATATATAGAATATAACACATACCAAGCCCAGTGAGTCCTAGTCCCGCTGAGGACAAGATATCCAAACCAGGACAAGACAGACCAACAGGGCACGAGACAGTAGAGGGATTTGATGCTATGATGACTCCACTACTTTCAAGTCCCAAGAGACATTTCCGTGCCTCATACATATTTAAGGCATTTCGTTCAACACTTTTTACAATCACAGACTGAATGGAAAGAAAACAAAACACAACAAAAAAGGAAGACCAATGAGTAACACAACTACATAACACAGATCTGCAACACATGTAACTCTTTTTAATACTCCGTCATGGTTATCAGTAACATAGCAGCGTGAGACAGCGTAAGACAATGTCCATTAGCAACTATTCAAATTCAGGGGCCTTGATGACAAGTTTAGGGATTTTGTATGCGCTTGGCACAGAGAATGATGAAAGAAAGAAAAATAATTACAATTGTATCTTGGTACTATTTGGTATATCAAATCTTAAGTGCCCCAAGATCTAGAGAAGCGAAACAATAATTAAAATCTTGTCTTCTATCAGAGTTCTATGCCTTGAAGTAGACAAAAAAGCTGTTCACACAGAGAAGCTTACTTATTGACATAATGGAATGCTCATTTAATATTTCAAAATCTTTCTCTGTTATGGCATTATATACAAAAATGCACATAACAGAGTCTCCTATCCATACTTGCCTGAATATTTCAAAACTAACATCTCCCATATGGAGTACTTTGTAATGTTGTTTCTTGTGGTTCTTTTCAACATCTTGTGTAGAACACAGTCAGACTTTTCTCACAGTCACATTATGTGGGTTTTGGGGTTGGGTTTTTTTGTTTTGTTTTGTTCTGATTGCTAAAGAACTCTGAAGTTATGTGGGGGAACTACAGTTCGAGTTTCTTTAAAAACAAATCAAAAGTAGTTCTAGTCAGATAAAAGAAATAAATTATGAGGAGACAAATTGTATCAGTATATTCCATACAAAGCTAATCTCTGCATTGTCAAATATTTAATGAAAGTCAAATTACCATAAAGGAGAGCTTTTGTAACATTTAAACTGATATATCAAGCAGAAAATATATATGCCTTTTACAAATTTATGATCCATTAAATTAGGGAGGAGGAGCAGACATGTCAGCTTATCAGCTCTGAAAAGTTGTCATGAAAGCCTAAAAAGAATAGATTAGCTTTTCACCAACCTTGCTTGGTTGCTTTGGCTTTGGCTTAATGCTTATGAAGACATCTAACTGCTCCATTAGCTGCGTTATAAACTGTGGTTCTACTTCAATTTCTTCCTTCATATCAAACATGAGCACAAGAGGAAGGCAACCCTGAAAAGACAAGATGCAAAAATTCATAAAACTTATAAACTACCCTTTTCCTATGAAAAAGTTAGCAATAAACTGAAATATAGAGATTGCAACACATGTACCTCATGATACAGCAAGTTCAGAAAAAATAGCAAGGCTGAAATTTTAAGTAAAGCCATTAACTTGTATGCAAGAATACAGGTGTATCTTTCTACCCCAGGATTCTGAACAAATAGTTTGGTGGTAAAAGGGTGAAATGATTTGTTATATATTTGACATTCCAATCAGCACATACACACCCCACATTAGCTATTTACACAGACTTGGAGTCCGGAGGAGTCAAATTCAGAAACAACTACTACCTATTAATTCAGAACAAAATATTGTCAGGAATTGATAGAAGCACTCTCACATACTCAAATGGCTCACATTAATCTATGTTTGCAATAAAGAAACACAACTTCGAAAAACTTTCTCTGCAAGTCACCATTACCTAAGTCTTAGTGTTTATCTTTCTCTTCCCCCGTCCTAGATCAGCTAGATAAGTATTTCCCAGTGATATGGATGACACCTCTGAAACACTTGAAACACTGAAACTTTAATTAAAGAAAAACAGTGCCCCTAAAAGATAACCAAACCCAAGAAACAACGAAAAACTCAATGGTCACAGGATATCTAGAAATTATTAGATTGCTACTTCTCATAAAATAACAAAAAGAGAGGGTACAAAGTCAGTGAAAAACCAATCCTACTTTTTGTGAATTCAGATTTACAATAAAGTAAACATAGTATCACATGTATCAGGAAAAAAGCCACAGTACCCCATTCAAGTAAGTGGCCTTATTTAAACAGTTTCCTGCTTTCACTTCAAAACGAAAAGCACCAAATTGGTGTATTTACTCTTCAGATCACTAGTAAAGTACCATTTTATATTTAAATAGCACTTCTCAACAGTAGCACCTATAGCTGCACAGTACCTCCCAAACCTAAATTAAAGCAATTTTAAATTAAGAAAAATTAAAGCAAGGCATCTTAAATATTTTGACTCGAGGAAGACTGATCAACACAGCTTAACTCTACAAAGTGCACTTGTCTGAAAAGAACTATGATTAATAAAGTCTATTTAAAAACATTTAAATCAATAATCAAAGAATTTATGGTAACAGAATTGCTGAGAGCATTTCATACTTCGATTTTCCAATTTTTTTTTGTAGAAGAGTTCCAGAAAGTAACATCAGAAGCTCTCACCAAAACCCTGCTGAATTAAAATGCAACTAAAGGTTATTAAGAAAAACAAGAAAACCAGAATCTTCAAAGCTGAAATTTCAGGTTTTATAAACATATTAAAAGGCTCTTTTTTTGCCCTACTGTTTTGTTATTGTAAGTTTAGAGCACCTAAATGATGATGATGACAAGAGAGGAAAAGACCAAATAATGTTTTTTGACAGGAGGTGAGTGAACAAAACTAAGTTGTCAATGTCTTCTGTAATTAAATGTAGTACCATCCTCATTATTATATGCAAAAAATTTTAGTGACAATCAAAATACAGCTGAAACCAAAGGGTTTTGGCTGAGGGAATGATATAGAACAAGAACATTTTAAACAGGACTCCAAACCCCTCTTGCTTAGAAAAGTATTTAATTTCAAATCTCTATGTATTCTTTCTTCCTTTTACAATTTGCCCTCATCGTTGCTGAGTATTGTCTTAACCACCATGTTGAATACATTTCTGCAAGCAATATACTGATGATTAGAAGCTGTAACTTGCAAAGCTTGTCAGAGATAAGGTACATTCACAGTTTATACACCATAGAATTCATACCCTTCTCAATGAAATTAGTTACAAGTTTATACCAAAGTTTCCATTTAGACATACTGCTAAGCAATTTTTCAAGATAGCACCAAGACATTACATGTGTCCTACTGTAAGGTATCTATGCACTGCATTGCATTTTCTGGTGATACTGTAAACTCTGCATCACATTTCATCTCTTATGAAAATTACAGAGCACAACAATTTAGTAGTTCAGAAAAACACTACGGTATTTCTTTTCTTGCTATTGATGTTCAGACATTTCTACATAGTTATTTCTAGGAGCTCTGCAGAGATCAAACCACTATTTTTAAATCCCCTCTCCAGTTCCACAGGACACTTGTGCTGTAAAACAGCAGCAGCTGTTATTCTGACTGAATCAGAGGAGCTGGCAGGAGGCAATAACAATGCTGACGACAGCCAGACAGCCAGCATGCAGTCGCACCTTGCAGGAAATCACTCCACAACACAGAAATCTCATCCCACTGAATAATGCCCAAGAAGAAAACAAGTCAAGTGAAATTTACTTCAAAAGAAGCTGAGAATGACTGAGCTATCTATCTGAATGTAGGTATTGGCATGGCTGGCTTCTTTAAGTGTTTTTATCTGAAACTGAAAAACACTGGTTTTACAAAGTTAGGAAACAGAGGTAAGGTTTTATTTGGTTAGTTACTTCTTCCCTCAGCTTTTCAAATTTTTATTGTTTAAAAGGATGTATTCCTTCTCTGCAAAATTTGCTTTTAATACTTGTTTCGTCTACAAAACCAGAAACAACAGTTTCAGGACACGTAATTCCTGCGAGTTGAAACAGACCAGGTCTCCTGGTCAGTACAGTTCTTAGAAGGGGATATAGTAGATGTGATGCAGGATACTAAGCTGTACTGATGTGTCTGGAATTAAATCAAACTTCAATATTTAAAAAAATGGCCCTCGCATAGTTCAAGTTGCTAGAGTAAAGGTGTACTTTGATGTTCATATGATAGCTCGCTTGCATTTCCTTCTACTTCATGAACCTCCAGAAAAGTACTACTTAAACTTCACCAAGGAAATACACAGAATAAGTCTATCTCTTGGTATTTACAGACAATAATATCCTAGAATATAATAATCATGAACGTAACTGTATAAACAGAAAGGCACCGTGTTTTTGTTTCCCACTTTACCAGAAGGCATGGTGCAATGTAAGAGAGATGTGGACATCTGGAATTTAGCGGTATCATTGTTTATCCTGATATCAGCTTTTAATTGGATTTCAGTCCAATCCTTCCATATGTTGTTCGTAAATATCCATATACATAAAAGTCCATGTACAAACATTAGTGCTACAACAATGCCTAAAGGCTCCTGTGAAGCTTAAAGACCAATATAACAAAAATCTGTACAAATAGTAATAATATTCATTACCAGACCTTTTTTTTATAAAAGGCTTTCTAGTACTGAGGCTGTGGTACTAGAAAGAATGTAAGACTGCAGAATAAGTACTTATTTCCTATAGTTCCCCAGCTTCCTTGAAAACTTGTCTGCATAGGAACTAAGAAATTCCTGCTACATCCTCCCAAAAGAAAACTACTTACCTGACAAACATGGAAAAGGCAGACTGGCAAAAAAAACCCCAACCAACCCACCACCCAACAACAATAAAACCCTCCAAAAAAACTCCCTTCTATTCAGAAGCATATAGTTATTGTAAATTTAAATTGCTTATGTTGCATTTATATTACTAAGACCATTTTTTAAATCATGATACAAGAGATTACATAACAGATAACTACAGATAGATAAGTACAAACACTCACAAAACACTGACAAAAATAGAGCATTCAACTGCTTTAGGCAATGTGAGTAGTAATCCTTCCTCTCTAAGGCTAACTTACATGTGACCCATAAATATATGCAGAATGAAGATATATTATATAATCTGGCATTTTTTTTTTCAAGCAAGTTTCACTGCAAGTATTTACCATGAGATATTGCCTGGCAAGACAGACAGACTCAATTGTGCCCTGGAGGTAGACAGTGGATTTCTTCTGTGGGTTACTAGGGTCAGGGAAGTGGATCTGAGCACCAGTCCTCTGCATGATATGTTTGATGTTACTGCCATTTCGACCCATCATAAAGAGATGATGCTGCGCTGCAATGTCTAGTTGTGTGCTCACAGGGATCGCAGAGGCCAGGCTCCCAGCTAGGTGTTCTAAAAGCATGGCTGTTCCTTCCTGCAGGGCAAATGCATGAAACGGGTGAAACAGTTCTCAAAAGCACAGGAAACATTTTACACTGCTTCCTTACTTGTCATGCATTCCACATTCAAGATAAAGAAAATTCTGCTTTGTTGAAAAGCCTGATTGATTTGTCAAAGGTAACAGGTGGACTAAACTCTACCTACTATTCCTGGTTTATAACCAAATGTAGCATTTAATTGCCATTGTAAAAGGCAATAAGATGACATCAAGTAGTTTGGTTCCAATAGACCTTCTGTGCCCACCCAGAGCAATAAGAAACTCGATAGAGATTTTTTTGGGTAGGTATACTTGCAAAACTTGTCTTTCAGTTTTGGCCTAAGATGTTCTTACTGGCTTGAGGTACACCCATCCATGACCACATCAATCTGTCACGCTGCCAGCTGTCAACAAGGAAAGTTAACTTTATTTTATTAAGATAAATAAGCTCATGGCAGTTCCTTTACCTGAGTGTTAAATTCACATCTCCCAATCCTGGTTTCACAAGACCAGTTTTGTTGACTGTTAGGGCAATTTTCAAGGTTATGTATTTGAGTGCAGGTTGAGAAGGTCAAAGCATGAAGAATTATTGTTTGTTTGTATTTTTTCTGTGGTTGTTTTTGTTTGTTTTGGGTTTTCTTGTGGGTTTGGGTTTTTGTATTAGAAGATGGGTATGATTAGCATGTGTTCCAGAATTGCTGGAAACCTGAACAGGTGTGCAAAAGATTAAAAACAGATTAAAAGCTTAGCGTAAACAATGCTAAATCCTAAACTTAAAACTATTTTCTACATATTTTTACACCTCACCTATACCAGTTAAGTTTAAAAAAAAAACCCAAACCCTCAGGCTTCAGAGCTGATTATACAGTAATAACATGTACTGATGAGGCAGGATATAACATTAATATAGTTCTTAAGTATCTATATTATCAATGTATTTATGACATGCAGAAACCCTACTTTAGAAGACACATTACCTTCACAGCACTGGTGTTATTTTGTGACCCTCTGACAATGACTGTAGCACCATACATTCGAGAGCGTTGTTTAAAGGAAAATGAAATATTGTATGTCTGAGATATATGCTGAATTGTGGGAGAATTAGGATCTGGGATTGGTTGGAGGATTCCAGCAATAGGCAATTCAAATGTGAGTACCAATGGAAGCAGCTCCTACAACAACACGGAAGAGCAAATATTGAAAACCAAAATCATACCAAAACTACAACAATTTTATTGCTGAATCATAACGTATTGGTCAGTGATGATTAAATTGACATAATACATTCCCTGCCCAGGGTTCATTGATAAAAATATTATAATATCTTGAGTTGAAAAAAGGCACTGATTTTTCCAGGGGCACAAAAGTGTTTTGTTTTGCATAGGCCTGTTTGTTTGTTTGTCTTCAAAACTGATAGGATCTTTTACAACTATGTAGCAACAACAAAGCCAGGTAATTCTCCATACTTATCCATGCAGACCTATGAACAGGTCATTATTTGTAAAACTTCCTAGAGAAGTCTCTTTTCTATCATGGATTCATTTGAGCTCTGAAGTCAGCTACAAAGGTACGTAAACATCAGCTCCTTTCATGACTGTCAAAACCAAGGTTGTGTAAGTGACATACCTGACCACAACAACTGAAAAAAGTTTTCATAATTTCTTAGATTTGTAATTATCCATGTCGGAATACACTTACAAATAAAAACTAGAAGATAGAGAAGTGCTATGAGTGGAGAACGGAACTGAATTCCACCACATTATTTACACAACTTATACATAAAAAGGGGTAAAATTAAAAACACAGTAATTGCCTTTCCTAAGTCATAGATAAACACATGTTGCCTGAGCTTCCACATGCCATCTGTGGAGGGTAAGTTAAGATGCAATTTTAAACACAGTATGGGATATTTTGAATCTTGCTTATACTGTAGAGTGTGTTCATGGTCCACCTTGGGCTAGGTAAGAATTTGGCCAGAATGCGAATCACTGTTTTTATACTACCCTTTGCATTTTACTCATACGGATACCCACATTTGTTCCTGTATTTCTGCTGTCATAAGACAGGGCCAGACAACTCCACGGGGTTCTCAAAACTATTTTTTTTTCTTTCAGGTATTTTCAAGGGAACGCTATACTGAAATAGACTATTACCCGAATTCTGACTCTTGCGGACTCCACTCCAGCTGGCTGTCCTGCAATAGACACCTGGAAGAGCAAGAATATAGAAAACATAGCATCATATTTTCAAATGAGGCACTGGAAAAGTTATTCAGCTGTGTTCTCCTTTTTTTAAAAAAAAAATTCAAAATCAACACTTATTTCACTCCCAGTGACATCCTAAGTGTTCTCTAAACAGTAGCTGAAAAATAAAACTAGTTAAAAAAAAAAACCTATTAATATTACAGCATCTTAAGTCACATTGACTTAAGTAACTAGAAAAAAATTGATACAAACAATACAGTTGTTTTGACCAAATAATGGAATCACTGTATATATGTGCTCAATGCTAATATTCAACATTAGTAGATATTTTTTTTGAGTGTTCTGAAATTGCTCTGCAGCCACTAGGAATTCTAAATATAGTGATGAAAGACTTGAAAGTAAACATTCCAGTAATGAGCAAGCACAGAAAATATGTACAATTCCGGTTTAATGATTTATTCTAATAAAGTTGAACTCCTACAATAGGATATTCAGTTTTGCTAGCTATCCACCAATTTTAGTTTTCAACTAAGCTACACCATAAACCAAGAAATTAATCAATATGCTAAATAAGTCACGTATTGAACAGGAAAAAAATTTACAAGAGTAGTGCTTTTCATACTGCTTCTCTACCATTCACACTAAATTGTTGACTTCTGTATGCTCAAAATAATTTTAAAAGAACTAAAATGATTCACAAGCCATCACAAATTGGTTCCATCTGTTTTTAAAGATCTGCTCACTTCTGAAGTTCCATGCTTTCCACAGAGTATAAATACCAAAAAATCGACTTCCCCAAACAGGAACTCAGCATCCCAAGAAAACCCAAATTGACGAAAGAAGTTTAGAAATGTTGTATACTCTCAGGAATTGCAGCAAAAATGAGTTTAATATTAAACAGTACTTACTTGGTTGCTTTTCTCTGCTTGATTATTCCTATTTGAGTCTGGAAAATGGATATGGCATCCTGTTTCCTCCATCACCTTTTTAATATTATTGCCGCCTTTACCTATCACATGAGAATGTTCTGTATGTGAAACATCCATCTTCAAGGTTACCCGATTGCTCTGGAAATCAAGTACCCATGATTAGATTTATTGACAGCAGAACCTGAGCATTTTAGAGTAATGTAACTTCAAGAGTGACATTCAAAATCATATTTCCAAAGTACTTTTGCCATGACTTAACTAGCTTAACTTCTACTCAAGTTTTTCATATGAATCACAGTCAGATGCTAAACCAGGCACATTTTCTTTCCAATGAGGAAATAAAATGGAAATACGTATCTCAAAGATACATCTTTTAAAAACGTCTAAGGCTTTTAAAACATTCCCTAGCTTTTATCAACATCCTTTTACAATCCAGCCTGATTAATTTCAATCCTGTGCTCATTCAATGGCAGTCACACACCCCTGTCTGATCTGAAAGGGTCATATGATGAAGACTCTGGCAAATCAAAGCCACAGGACCTAAAATAACTGTTTTGGTTTTTTCCCTCCTTTAACAAACATACCAAATTTTTCTGATAGATCAACTTTTAAAATACACAAACACTACCTAGAGCTGTTCTCGAAAGCTATACTGTTAACAGTCCACAATTGTTAATAGTTATTTAAAAAATGGCGTTTATCACTGGAGTGGTCCTTTTGGCAATCTGTTGAGAGAATCAAAAAGCTGGCCTACAACTATGCAGAAGCCATACACATCGCCCCAAAAGACTTGCTACTGGATGAAAAGAAAATCTGATGAATGTTTAGAAATTCTGGTCCTAATGTTTCAGAGCATAAGAATTCAGTAACAGTTAAAAACCAGAACTGCATAAATGCTCCTAAAATTGCATTTCAAACAGAAACAAAATTTTAGGTTTGCAGAAGTGGCTACATAAAACTACTGCTTGCAGTGAAGCTGTATTTAGATTTTAAAATTAAAAACCCAATCCCATAAACAAACTATGCATGCTTTTAGCTATACGGCTGGAAATATTGTTTCTATATAGTTCAGATCTGGAAAGAGGGCTTTAAGCAAGTATTTTTTATTGTAGCTTGTTTAGATATGTGTATATACACCAAATAACAACATCCAGAAGGAATATACTGTGGAGTTTGCTTTGGAGCATCCACTAATACCTTCTGTTTAAACGCATCTGTTTAGAGAGATCAATGTCACCACAAAATTACGTATCATTCTAAAGTTATTTCTTACTTTTGTGTCCAAGACAGACATAATTTTCTCTTTTGCTTCTTTAACGTTCTCCTTTTTTCCAGAGACTTTAATATGGGGATCTATAAAAGAAGTAAAGACTTGTAAGAAAAATACAGTAAAATATTTATCAAAAATTTCCACACTGTTACATACATTTGAATCCACTATTTATAGTTCAGTAATAGACTGTACCACCAACCTCTGGGATTCAGCTAAAAACGAAATGTATTCTTCCATCCCTTCAGCCCCAGGATTAGGATTACCAGATGAGCTTATTAAACATGACAACCAAGTTAAAATAAATAGAAATGAAATGCCAAATGTACATCACAGTATTACAAATGGTGTCTGCAATGTAGCTAAGACATCATGTCTTCTCAAACAAATACTAACAGAGGACAACTTAAAGTTTTTTGACCGCCTTACTCAAGCTTAACACAGAATTCTAGGACAAACCCCCACCAGACTCAAACCCACCCTCATCATCACTTCATTATATTTAACTGGTCTCTAGAACTACCCTTTGCAGTTTTAACCTGGCATTAAAGGTGCCTCCACCAGAAGTTTTCTGATTGAAGTTATAAAATAAAATTTAAATGATGTTTTAATTTATCAAATCTCTTAAGTGTCAAGTATATAAATTAAGATTTGCTACTAAGCTATATATACCCAGGAGGAACACCAGCCAACAGCAGTTTTTTGCCCAGTGAGATCTAAAATATTGATTCTACAACACAATTCAGTTTACATTATAATTTTCAGTCCATTGTCCTTAAACAGCAGAAGGTGGTGCACTGAGCTACCTGGTACAGCTCTGCATCCTGGAATATACACCTGGCCAGAAAGTACAGAACCGACTTGAGAACTAAGTATCAGCTACTAAGAGAAGTGTGAAAATGACACATTAGATAGTTCAGCAGCACCATCTGGTGTTCAGAAGCATGAAGTGCCACAATGCAAAATTACTGTCAAACTATTAAATATAGGTTAAATTAAAACAAACAGAAAAATCCCCAACTAACATCCAAATTTCTAAGCATTAGAAACAAGGATATGATTTTGCAGGTGATGCCTATTTCTCTCTCCCTAGTTCTTGAGTCCTCTTGCTCTTTCACAGTGTAACAGTGCTTTTTGTCTTGTGGTAGGATGAACTGTTCTCAAAAAAAAAAAATCTGAACCCTGTTCTGGATAATGAATTAATCTAATTCATTATATTAGCCAGATACATACATCATAGGGTAAAAGTAAAAATATAATCAATAGAAGGAGAAAACATAGCCGTAACTCAACGTATCTGCCTTTCCCATCATCTCAATGATTGAAATAACTTCATTACTAAAGAAATGCCAAATAGTACAACTTCAGATTGTAAACCTGTTGTATTCAATTGAGAATTGAAACTAAGCCATGCTTGGATACTCTTTTCATTCCAACAATAAAAACTCTCTAGTTTTTACCACTGGGAAGTTCTGAGCACATACAGCTGAGGATACAGAAATGCTGAAGGAACACAGGATTCACTGCCAAGTTTCATGAAAGTCAAGAAAAATGCAGCATTTGAGTTCTGAGAAACAGATATATTTCATTTTTTAAAATGGAAATACCATAGTTGCAAAAACATACTACGCTCACAGAATCTACAGAAGCTCCAAAAAACTGCTGCTTCAGCCTTTTCACAATGGAGCAAAGTATAAAAAAAAAAAAAAAAAAAAAGGCAAAATAGTCTTAAGGGCAATTTTTCTTTTATTTTTTAAGTTGACAGTAAGCCATGTGGTTCTAATGTGTTTAAGCTGTGAATGATATTTGAAGTGGATGGCGCAGTCAGAAATTCCCAGAAGCAGATTCTAGCACGCTATGTATGCTCCAAGTGCTCTTTAGAAGCAACCAGGAAAAACACAAAACCAGACCACCACCACTTTGGGGCTGATTTTCACATATTTGTAAACATTATATTTTAATACACATTTGGTTACAAGTATGAAAAATATCTGAAATTAAGCCTGGCATCCTATTAATACCAAAGAAGATTGCTACCACTCCATAATACTATCTGTTTAGCCATGGGTGAAAATACATTTTAGAATACCTATTTTTTCTATTTGTCATATCAGCTGGACTCCTCTTTTTTTGATACTGAGAGCTTCAGCAAAAAATCCCGTATTTCTACATTTAACCCTTCTTTGCTCTTTTTAGAGGAAAAAAGCTCAGTTACTCACTTTGAAAACAAAAAGCAAAAATCTACAAAGCAAAAAAAGGATCCACTGACGCTAGCGACAATTCTAAAATTTGCCATGAAATCTTTCAAAATTAGTCTTAAGTACCCTCTCCTTACTTGACTTCTTCTCAATGACACAGTAGTTGGTAATGGATATGAAGCAACTCGCTTTTAAGTTAACAGAATTCTTCCTTTGAGACTCACCCTTTCCTTCAGGGAAACACAATTTAGACAGGACATCGACATAAAAATTTTGCATGAGAAGAGCTACTTGCAATTAATAGATTTCGAATTCTTGGAACTGGTTTTGCAGGAGTTGAAAGTACATTGAAATTACGTATGATCTGCAGGAAAACTAAAAGGTACCCAAATTATACTGAACCAAGGAGCAAACAGATCACTTCAGGAATTGAATGAAAATTCAGAGAGGCAATTAGATCACATTAATCCAATTTTCTGTATATTACAGACCCTTAAATTTCTTAAATATACCTCTCTATGGAATCAATTGGCTTGCTTGCATTGCAGATCCTCTGGAAAATGTGGAGAAGTGAAAAATTGGCTGCTCTAATGGTTCATCAGTTTCTGCCTCCCAGATTTGTGCCTGATTTTTGACGCTTAGGTTCACTGGTTCTTGTTCTACCTTTTTTTTCCTCCCCTCACCCCCCCGGCTCCCCACCCTGAGACTGAAGAACCCTTAGCGTTCAATAGTGTCTTCTAGTGAAGGTCCCTATATGCTAATCAAATCACCTACCATCATACCAACTTTTTTTCTGAGCCCAACCCTAAATACTCTAATTTCACCAATCACCAAGAAAAATTAGCTAGAGATGCTGCCTGGTTTTTTTGCTGACTAAATTATTTATTTTCCAAGTAAAAGACTTTCTGCTTTTGTTTCTAAACACTATACCACAGGCAGGTTTATCAGGAGATAATCAAAGGGCAAGTTTATCCCAAGCATCTTGCAAGCCCAGTGCAGATCAGGCTGCATTTGACCTCAGATGACTGTCTGCTAAACAGCGAAAACCTGTCCCTAGTGGAATCAGCATTTACCTTCAGTGTCAGCTTTCTGGTTAATCCAAACTATTTTGTGGAAAAGTCCAAAACTAGACAGTAACTGAAAATTGTTTTCAGGATTTCTATCCAAGTAGGAACGGAATGACCATGTAAGGTCTTTGTGCATCAATACAAGGAAGTAATTAAAACAGTTGACTTAAGATTTCTAAATGTTTTCTGAAGCCGTTGCCACCAATAAGAAGCCAAATACATTAAAAATGGTTCCAGACATTTTTACTTCTTGGCACCAGAAACTTATGGCATTCAGTGCTTGGATATGACAAGTGATGTCTGTTTGCTATCGTATTTATATTAGACAGTGCTGAACATAAAACTTTTCCCTATTTTCCAGGTACAACGATTTATTCCACAGACTAGCAGTTAGTTTTTTTTAATTCTGAAAGAAATTACTACCTTGCCTTAGTACTAAAGCAAAAATATTTGTTAGATAAAACTCTAATTTAATTTTTGAAATACCTACAGGGAGCAACTGTAGCAATGCATTCTCAACGAAGTCCTAAACAAGATAATTCGCTCTTAAAAGTGTGAAGAGGATTGTCAGGCATAACAGTAGAGCAGGTGTAACGTATGTATAGTTCTGTCAGGACAGATATGCATAAAGTCATCCTCTAGTCAGCATCTGGACTGACCCAACTGACCCCTGCACCTGCACATAGCGTTAACTGGAATGAGACCACCCATTGAACAAGACCAACCCATTCCCACAGAAATGGCTCTTGCCGCGACTGGCACCATAACACTGACATTTTTCTCCAGGTGATAACTGGAGCAGGTCACCAAGATGTTATGCCATACTTCATCCCTGAGGTTTTGGTACCTGTTTTCACTGGAAAAAAATATCCAAATATCTAAAAAAACCCAAAACCTAATTTCCCAATATCTTCCCCCCCCCCCCCCTTTTTTTAAGCTTTTGAATACAACTGGAAGTATACTTTAATGAAACCAGAGTTAGAGCAAAGAACAGATGCCTACCATGAATGAAGAAATGAGACACTAAAGCTTTACAAACTCTTTGTAAACAGAAGACTTCAGAAGGAGTCTGTGTGCTAAAAACACACAAGGCTCTAATCCTTTAAATACAAGCGTAGTATCAGAAACTGGAAACGATGTTGACTCACAAGAAAAAACACAATTAGTGTCTTGCAAAATATAAAAAATATCTTTTTATGCTAATCTATATTTTAATCAACTTTGATAGACAGTATCATTTTCCCCAAGAACAGAAAATATAAATTTAATTTTAACAGATTTTTTTCTTCCCCCTTCACAAGAATGGAGGAATATTTACACACAATAGAAAGCTAAAGTTACACAACAGAAAAAGCTGGAAATTTTTCTCAAGTCTTAATTTTTCCCAATTCCTGCATTCAAGTGGTCTTTTATTGCTCCTATCCTCAAATTCCTCATTCCACACTTTGGCAGAGTTTCTACCTCCTCAGTCTTTGTCCACAGCTACACCAGCAAGCCTCCAGCTTTTTTGCTACTATTGTGTGCAACACTTCAGTAAACAAAATAAAATTCCTACAAGCAAAAATACGCTTGTGCCAGTGCAAAAACCATCTACACTAACTTTTGCCAGACAAAAAATATTTCAAATAATTAAGACATTTAACTATGTAGGCCTCTCCTGCAATGCCGATATTACATGTAAATTCTGGGCAAGCTCTTCAGACCACAGCTATGCATCCAGCTTGTTTACAGGATGAACAGACTTGAGTTAAGTTACAGAAATACCACTATTCTAAAAATAGCTAGACAACTGGGCAACACCAGGGCAGATGACAGTTATTCTTAATAAGTAGCTGACTAGGATCCCAATAGCCCATGAGTATTACTGAACTTGAGCCACTGAAAGAAAAACAAAGACAAAAGAGACCTAGCATTTTTAAGGACAAGTTACTACCAGCAAAACCACACTAAGCTATATGAGAAGTTAAAATAAAAAGACAAAAAAGCCAAATGAACACATATAAGTTGGCATGTTCTCAACTGAAAGAGCAAGTACATTATTCACTCTACAACAGGATGAAACATAGGTCTATAAAACAAGTGAATTAATCAAAAAGGTCAAGTAGGACTTCCTATTAATATGGAAAAAGGGATAACTGAATTGAACCCATTTACTTCACTGTGTGTACAGTTGTTAGAGTGGATATTAACTCACCAAACTAAATGGATTGATGACAGCCAAGATAGACTTGGAATAGGCTCAATCTATTCCCATTGAGAAGAATCATTAAGGCTAAAAGCATGCAGCAAATGCTCATGATTAAGGGCATATGCAAAGTAACTTGATTGAATAAGAAACAAAATTTGTCACATGGGCACTTCTTGCTGTTGGCTTATCAGTTTAAAAGACTTCTCATCCTCTCTCCAATACACCTCAGTGCACTTACTTCAGCTTCCACTATCTGAGCCTAGAAGAAAAAAAGCTACTCCTGTTAAGGCAGAATGCAATGGGCCATTTCCTGCTGCAGACTCCCCGTGTATCCTCAGACATATCACTCAACAACATTGGTTTTTTTGTTTTGGGTCTTTGCCTTGGTTTTTTTTGTTTTGTTGTTGTTGTTTTGTTTTAGTTTAAATTAGACTGCTGCATCATCATCTCCAAACAAGACTTCAACCAGCAAAGTCAGACATGATCACAAGCCTACCCAAAGCATCATAAAACTCAGCACGGGCTGCAAGCAATTAATAGTGTCTTCAGAGCAGACATATCCTGAGGCTCTGGGCATTCTAGGGGATCTGTTTGTTGTGGACAAACAGCAGATTACAAAACGTCCTTGGGAAGAGCTAGAGCCACTGCCTACATGTGCACACATTTGAGACTCTTTGTTTCTTAGACCTTTTCGACTCCTTCCCCCTTACTGGCATCTAACTCTAAGGGACCTTTAAAAGAACATGTGAAGGAAGCTGAGAAAAAGTAAATGTTGCGCTGCTTCTGCCACAGCTCCAGAGAAAACAATTTACATGCAACCTTTTGCTCTTTTTTACATTTTGATTTCTGTTAGGTAGTTGCCTGAGGAGCATTAAACAGTGTTGCTTTTCAATCCTGCACTGTAACAACTGTATGATGGTGAAGCCCACTATCCCTTCCTTACTTCTCACCACCATTTATAAAAATACATGTATACATATACATACACAGACACGCATGCACACACACAGATACCCACGAAGTAGAGACTGGGTAAAACACCAACCTTAGACACACACACACCCCCGAAAAAATGCTGCGAAACATCAGGTAGAGTACAGAAGAGAATCTTGTTTCTCAAGATTTCATAGTGTAGTTCAAAAGAAAACCATAAAACTTGTAACAGGCTACTTTAAATGAAATGGCTACTTAAAATGAAATATCTGTTTGACATAGCCTTACAAACAAAAATAAATGAGGTGCACTCTGACATCAAATCATAGCTGAATCCCACATTCCACTCTCTCAGCAGCCTTGAAACATACCAGCAGAACACTGAAAATTAATGTTCAGAATGCCCAGAATTAAGTTAAAATTAACCAGAAACATCAGATAAGCTTTAAAAAATAGATTACCTGTACACCTTATTATTTTTGGAGAAAAACTATTGATGACTGGATTTCGGACCCTGAGACAGAGGAAATTAAGTTGAAAAGACTTCTCTTAAAGCATAAAGCAAAGAGGTAAGACAAGGAAGACATAACAGAACGTACGGCAATTTAAACAGAAAAGTGACCAAATTTGAAGGGAGAAAGGGAAGGCCAAGGTGGAGAAGAAGAAAACCTGAAAAGAAGAAATAAGAATGAATTAATTGTCATTATCCAGGGACTCCATTTCAGTTACACAATTTCAGTTTCTTACCACCAGTTAGCTTAAACTCTTTTTTTTTTACTTTTTCTAAAAAAGATCATTAGGGACATTTTAAAAATACATTCAAACACTAAAAGGCACACGCCATGCTGCAATTCAGCTACTTCTGGGGCAGTTGTTCTTCAGCCTTTAGCCTAAGCAGCCACTCAAAGCAAGGCAATCTCTCAGCAGGACACAAAGTCTGTTATGCCTTATTTTTTCAGCATGGAACCAACGAATTCACAGTTCATTACTTAAATGTCTGTTGCCATTGTATCTCAAAGCACAAACACAGAACCACAATTCCAGGGAAAGGAAATAAATAGAGAAGAAAAAAAGCTATAGAATTATAAGATCAACTTAATAGAGGACCTAAAAAAACCCCCTACAACATTCCCATCAAAAATAATCATAGAATCATAGAATGGTTTGGGTTGGAAAGGACCTTAAAGATCACCAAGTTCCAAACCCCTGACACTGGCAGGGACACCCTCCACTGGACCAGGTTGCTCAAAGCCTCATCCAGCCTGGCCCTGAACACCTCCAGGGATGGGGCATCCACAGCTTCCCTGGGCAACCTGTTCCAGTGCCTTACCACCCTCACAGTGAAAATTTCTTCCTAATATCTAGTCTAAATCTACCCTCTTTCAGCTTAGACCTCTCAGGTACTGGTAGGGTGCTATTAAGTCTCCTTGGAGCCTT
>NW_010125111.1:0-543 GCF_000699245.1 Pterocles gutturalis
GCCAGCATGGGGTGACCGGAAAGGCATTGGGTTATGGCAGTCAGAAGGCACCACAGAGGCTGAGCCTGGCTCCGGGCATCCCTGCTGGGCTGGCACTAGGGGAACTGGGCTGGCACTGGGAGACCCAAGCCAGGTTCGGTTGTGGATGTCCCCACCCAGGTTTGGCCCCTCTGGGACAGCAGGAAGCCCCCGCACCTTACCCCACAATTTACCTCCCAGTCCAGCCCAGTGGTCCCAGCAGGGCTATTGGGTGGGGGGCACGGCGCCAGCCCCACAGCTGGGAACAGAGGGAAAGGCCATCGCAAACAAGCTCAGGGGGCTGGACGCCCCAAACTGCCCCTGCCTGGGGGCCACAGCCCTTCCCAGGCAGCGGTGGCCAGGGAGGGGACAGAGGCAGCGGCACGCTCCTTGGCAAACATCACTGTCACCCACCCACACCAAGGGGAGTGAGGTGAGACAGGCATTTGGGGCTGGGACGCAGTGGGCAATGGGGACAGCAGATGGCCATGGGGCTCCAGCCCCCCCCCAACAGCCGCCCTCCCC
>NW_010125111.1:1103-2741 GCF_000699245.1 Pterocles gutturalis
TGCGTTAAGCGATCTCTTTGATTCTGCGGATGTAGTTGTGAAGCTCTTCAGGGTCTTGCAGCCCCATGTCCTGGCAGACCC
Organism: Pterocles gutturalis; assembly: GCF_000699245.1. NCBI lineage: Eukaryota > Metazoa > Chordata > Aves > Pterocliformes > Pteroclidae > Pterocles > Pterocles gutturalis. The sequence continues at coordinate 1,185 of NW_010125111.1, forward strand.
ACTCCAAGTCCTCCTCATCGGCGATGGGGATGGAGTTGTAAGCCAGCTCATCGGAGGGCAGCGTGGCGAAGGTGGTGAACTTCACCCGCTTCCGTTTGGAGGTGGGCGAGTTGAGGGGGTCCTCGCTCTGGTCCCGCGTGGAACCCCCCGAGGAACCGTCCCCACGGCCATGGACCTGGCTCTGCACGCTGGTCTGTGAGCTCCCGCTGCTATGGTGGTCCCCGTGGCAGCAGGTCTGGACATTTTCCAGGGGGTTCCCGGGGCTCTCGGGCTGGGGGGAGAGGTCATTGTGAGCCAAAAAAAAAGAGCTGCCCATTGCCCAAGAAGTCCCATTGGTGGGAATGGTCCATGTTGGTCTGGCCTTCAGGTGGGATGCGTTTGTGCCGGTATTTCAGCACAAAAACAATACAGTTGATGAGGAAGACCAAGATGGCCAGACAGAAGACACCCAGGAGGGCGTACATGCCTATCTCCAGGTCCGTCAGCCCCCTGGTCACCTGGATGAAGCCAGTGGGGAGGGTGGGGAAGTCCTCGGTGGGGTGCGACACACTAGACATCCTATTGTCCTCGCTTCCTCTCCACCTCTGCCCGCAGGGTGGTGCTCGCCCCCGTCTCCGCCAGCCCCGGCTTGCTGGGTACGTGGTCGTAGTCATAGGTCGGGTCCTCCTCGGACCCAAAGTGGACCCGCACGCTGGCCAAGGCTGTGAAGAGCACGCTCTTGCGCTTGGTCTTCTGGCAGCTCTCGCAGATGATCAGCTCTGCCCGCAGCAGCTCCCCCGCCCCCTCGCTCTCCGCCACCACCAAGGGGAACGCCCGGTCCTGGGTCACCGAGACCACCTTCTCATCCAGGCTGGTCACCACCAGGTTGTAGTCCTTGGGGTCGTAGAGGGAGAGCGGGGCCGTGGTGCCATCGCTGTAGGAAATCCACAGGCTCAGGAGCCCCTCCTGCGGGACCAACACAGGCACCGGTTGCCCAGCACAATACCAGTCCCACCCAAAAAAACCTCATTCCTCCTCATCCTCGCCATCCAATTTCCCCCTTTATCCCTCCATCATCCATCTTGTTCCTTCCAACCATCACCTCGTTTCTCCCTTTTGCCCGTTCTTCCCTCAATTTTCCCCGAGCTTGCCCAGCCTCACCCCAAGTCCCAGCCCCAGAGGTGCCAGATGTGGCCACCACAGCTGGGCTGGGAACCGTATAGGATTTCTTCCAGACCCCTTTGTCCCCACGGTTGTGTCCTGGCCCCAGGTGGCCAGGGTTGGTTCACAGATCTAAAGGGGTGCTTTTGGGGGTCACCAGGGTGGCTGGACACCAGCGGGTGCTGTGGGGGTCTGCGATGACTGTGGGTTTGCAGACAGCACCCTCACCCCACCCCAAGCCCCCCCGAGCCTCACCTGCTTGAGGAAGCTGAGGGTCTGCTGCACGGACGTCCGGGCGATGATGGTGTGGCTATTGCCAGGGCTGGGGTGGAGGGACAGCGAGAGGCTGGAGACCACCTGGGCCTTCAGGTCTGTGATGCTGACCTTCTCCTCTGCCACCGTCACCAGCGTCTCGCC
>NW_010125111.1:2864-7216 GCF_000699245.1 Pterocles gutturalis
CCGGCTCCCGCCCGGCCAACGTGAAGCTGTCCACCATGTGGGCCACCCGCGGGTCATCCACGCGCATGAAGTCGCTGACCAGGTCGGTGACCTCCACCAGCCAGTCGGGTCCCAGCATGGTGACCACTTGCCCCGTGCCCTCCGCCGCCGTGGTGTGGAACTGGGTGAAGACCTGCAGCGTGGCGTGCTGGTACTGCAGGGCACAGCCCCGGCTCTGCTTCCGCTCCTCTTCCTCCTCCTCGTGCTCGCTGTCCCGCACCGACCTGCGGGACAGGGCACAGAGTAGGCAGTGCCACCAAGCTCCCCCCTGCCATGGCTCTTCAGCCCCCCAAGGAAAGGAGAGGGGTGGCCAGGCAGGGAGGAACACAGGGAGAAACCTGGTGGCTCTTGGCCAGAACGATGCCTGTTGCCCATGAGGTCTCCAAGGGCTTTAGCAGCACTCGGCGAGTCGGGGTCACCAGCATCTCTGGCCCCTGAGCAGCTGATACAGATTCTCAGGTTGGGATGGACACCTGGAGGCCTCCAGACCTCAAAGCAAGGCTAACTTTGGAGTTTTGACCATTGCAAGGATAGAAGTTCCCTACCGGTTCCAGCGTTTGACCAACCTCATAGTGAAACTTTCCTCCTTCCATGCCAACATGCAGCCTGTGTCCGTGATCTCCCACCTTGTCACTGCTGACCCCTGAGATGCCTCTGGCTCCACCATCTTTAAAACCCCCTCATTAAGTAGCTGCACAAGGCAATCAGACCCTCACCACCACCTTCCCTTTGCCTTCTGCAGGCTGGACAGCCCCCAGGCGCTGGCCGCGAAGCACCCACCTCCTGTCCGGCAGGATGGGCACCCTCCAGCCCTTCACTTGGCTCAGCCGGGCGTCCGAGAGCTCGATGTGCAGCGGCAGCTTGGGTACCCCCACCGTCCTCTCCAGCGGGGCAGAGAGGTGCTCGTAGGTGAAGGTGACCCGGGCGCTCATGGAGCCCCGCGACTCCTTCCCGCTGACGAAGACGTAGTCACAGCTGCTGGAGACCTGGGGGAGAAGAGAAGATGGAGGATTGCAACGCTCCTGCAGACACACCAGAGATCCTGGCAGGAGGCTGCGCGGAGGATGGGAAGTGCCAGAGGAGCAGAATTTCACCCGGCACGAACCAGGTTAAAGGCGGTCCCAGGAGCAGGGATGTGGACCCCCCCCCACACCACGTCTGTCCCAGGTATTTCCCCCGACCCAGGTCCTCTGCCAGCACCTGCAGGAACCTTCGTTTGGTGCTTCAGCTCCTTTGGCCCCCACACAGAGTCCTACCCCGTTACCACACTGAGCTAGAAGCATCCATGGAGGCTGTAAACTGCTCATCCTGGACATTTGCCCCAAAATCTCCTCCACCCAGCCCAGAGGGCATAGGCAGTGAGCGCAGAACAGCCGCGTGCCCACGCACAGGGACCCACCGCTGCCTCGTCCCCATCCCTCCCGCTGTCCCCAGGAAACACTTCCCAGAGTCCATCTGCATCCTCACATTCATCTCCTCTCTCTTTCTCTTTTAATTCCCATTTATGCAAATGCCATTAGTTAAATTTGCTATAAAACGAATACGTCCTGCGGGGGCCACTTATTACCAACTGATTGGAGCCAATTAACAAGCTAAGAGGATGCCACTGCAGCATCGCCTGTGTTTCGGCTTCGGCCATCAGTCAGCAGCACCTTCTCCTTCCCAGCAAGGGACAACCAGGCAGGGGACCCTCCAGCCCCTCATCCGCAGTGGCCCCATGGCCCCTTTCCAACCCCCTTCACCATCAGGAACCGCATCCGAGTTGTCTGCTGCTGGGGAAAAATAAAACCCCTTTGCTCAGCCAGCAGCACAGTCGCGCTTTCAGATGTGCCGAGCATCCCAACACCACAGCAAAGCTTATTTCCAAGAAGCTGCTCTCCCACGTGGATTCTCTGGTGGCTGATAAGGGGTTGAGTCCCTCCTGCAGGGTAGCTGACAGCAGAGGCGATAGCATCGCTGTCTCTCTCCTCACTTTATCTTTGGGCACCTTTGGTCATCCATCTGCAGGAACTTTGTAATCCCGAGCCCAGGAGCAGGGCTTGACTTCTCCAAGAGCTCCACGTTTCGGCTGCAGGAGCCCCCCGGGACGTGCCCATGGTGTCCAGGGCCAGAGGAGGAGGCAGAGGCTGGGACCTGGGCTCCTGCCTCCCGGTCAGGGGAGGGCAGACCAGCGCAGGAGGGTTTGTTCCTCATCTTTGTATCAGAGATACCAGCTCAGCACGTCTGGAAAGACAATCTCATCTCCGGCGGGGCGGCGTGTGAATAAAGATGAGCTCCTGGGCGAATCCTCCAGCTACGGAGCGCTCTGGATATTGTGCCATTTATCACAATAAATATGATGGGCTGCTGCTTGCATTACCTTCGCTAACAAATGCCCCCAGCACCTTCTTCTGGGGACCACTCGCTTTGCAATCGGGGGAGGTTGAAACTACAACAACAAAAAAAATCCCAGAGCTGATGCCTGTCCTCGTGATGGAGTGACTGCAGATTAGCTTTCCAATGAAGTGCACACTTGTTCGGAGAAACTTCCCGGATTCGGAGCAAGGCATCGGGAAGCAAGAGACTGAGCTCTGCCTGGGCTCCCAGCCAAGGCTCCGCTTCTGCGGCCAGGAGTTCCCCCCTTGGCACAGCCCCAAGCGTGGGATCAAGGGGACACATCTTCTCCATGGTCCTCAGGAGCCCCACCAAGCTGGTAGGACCCCATGTTGGCCAGTCCGGGGTCTGGCTGTGGGTGACCAGGGTCCCCAAGGCTCAGCCTCACTGAGCTCAGCATGAGGTTGAGCATCTCCCATGGAGCACGGCTGGTGGCAGAGGTGGCCCTTCCACTCCTTGCATGTCCCCCAACATGAACGCTGTCCCCGAGGCCACAATGCAGGCAGGGAGGGGGGATCACGCCCCAGCCCTGGAGGGGTTCAAGGCCAGGCTGGATGAGGCTTTGGGCAACCTGGGCTAGTGGGAGGTGTCCCTGCCCATGGCAGGGGGTGGGAATGGATGGGCTTTAACATCCCTTCCAACCCAAACCATCCTGTGATTCTATGACTATTTCTGTGCTACCTTGAGTGACGAGGTCCTCCTCGTCCCTGAGCACGGGCAGTCACCCTGTGTCACTGCAGAAGGGGATGAGAGTGACATCTCCCACCATCCTTCATGGGTGGCCCTGGCACCTTCACAGCCCTGCCCACCAGCTCCAGGAGGACGTTTCCCCTCCACGTAACACACACCAGAGCAACCAGCACCGCGCCGCAGGCAGCCCGGGGAGAAGCAGCTCCCCAGCCCTCCTTCACGTTAAATTATTTACAGTAACAGACAGCGCATCCCGCTATGTACGCTTTGATTTATGTAACAGGTTTATAGCCCTGACACCGTAATCATACTCCCCAATCTCAGCAGGTAACTGAGAGCTCCCTCGGAAACGAAGCTCCGGCACAAACACAAAATAACTCGGTAAGAAATTGCGCGGGGCTCCGAGCGGCGCGCGGGATGCGAGCGGGAGGCAAGCCGGGGCCGGAGGGCAGCTCCATGCATTATTCATCCCAGCTTGTGTGCATGTGTCTGCTCCCTCCAGGGCTGGGGACAGCGTGTAAATAGATTTATGAGCAGAAAGGCAGCACATTAAACAGTTTAAGTGTCTTGGAGTCCATCCTGAAGTGTATTATTGCTCCAATGTTTTATCACGCTGCGGAGGACCGGCCTCCATAAATTAGACCCGATGCTGTAAATCGCACCGATCGGAGTTTTAGTCGAGAACTTGGGTAAACAGTTTGTGACACTGGCTGTCACCCCCCCCACAGAGCACCGGGGAGAGCAAGTCCCCAGGGGGACACGGGGCAGCGGGGCTGGGGCTCTGCCCATCACCCCTGGCTCGGCTGGGAGAGCAGCCCGTGGCTGCTGGCGAAGAAGGGGACAAGGGACTATGTCCCCGAGCCTGGGGGACATGGGAGAGCCCAGAACCTCAGCACAGCTCCCTGCCTCTGCCCAACGCAGCTGGGACATGGAGGAGGTGGCAGGTGCTTGGGAGAAGGTGACGACGTCTTGGGGTGGGTGGATGGATGGATGGATGGACAGATGGATGGAAATGGTGACAGAAGTGGATAGATGGATGCATACAGCGATAGAAAAGTTTATATGGATGCATGGGTCTCATGATGGAAAAATCACAGCTGGATTTGAGAACAGACAGCTGCCTTGGTGGCTGTGGCAGATGCGGGGGCAATCGCCTTTTGCTTCATCTCACCAGCATCTCCCCCGTGCAGCCCATCTTGCTCCTCTCCCTCACCCCCCTTTTCACTCCATCACCCCCAACTGCCCCGCTC
>NW_010125112.1:0-16842 GCF_000699245.1 Pterocles gutturalis
GCTTCTGTTCTCCAGCCAGTTCCCAATCACCCAGCTGGAAAGCAGCTTTCAAGAAAAAGACCCAGGGACCTTGGTGAACACCAAGTTGAACATGAGCCAGCAATGTGCCCTTGCAACAAAGAAGGGTAATAGTATCCTGGGCTGCATTAGACAAAGTATTGGTGGCAGGGCAAGGAAGGTGATCCTTCCCCTCTACTCAGCACAGGCAAGGCCACACCTGGAGTGCTGGGTCCTGTTCTGGGTTCCTCAGTATGAAAGACAGGGACATACTGAAGAAAGTCCAACAAAGGGCCACAAAGATGACCAAGGAACTGGAGCGTCTGTCCTATGACAAAAGGCAGAGGGAGGTAACACTGTTCAGCCTGAAGAAGAGAAGTCTCAGGTGGGACTTCATCAATGTGTATAAATGCCTAAAGGGAAGGTGCAAAGAGGACAGAGACAGCCTCTTTTCAGTGGTGCTTGGTGACAGGACCAGAAGCAATGGGCACAAAGTGAAACACAAGAGGTGCCGTCTGAACATCAGGAAACACTTTCTCACTGTGAAGGTAGCTGAGAACTGGCACAGGTCACTCAGCCAGGTTGCGGATTCTCCTCCTTAGAGATATTCAAAAGCCACCTGGACATGATCCCAGGCAACTGCCTCTAGGTTGCCTTGCTTGATCTGGGGCATTGGACCAGATGACCTCCAGAGGTTCTTTCCAACCCCAACTGTTCTGTGATTCTATAATAATTCCTTCCTCACTTATTCTACCTATTGAGACAAGGCTACAGTAACCCACCTCACAGTAGGAGCTATGAACTTGGACCATGCTAACCGGTAGAACCCCAGTGGCTTTTCAAATAACTCTTTGGAGGTGCTTTTCAGTAGACAAATTCTAATTCACTGGACATCTGTCATCCATTAAGTTAAAGCAGCACATACTCTCCTTTCTGAACTACCTTGCCAGGTCCTAACAACGGATAATACTTTTGTCTATAAAAATGTTCTTGGCAGGACAGGACAAATCTGTATCTCCCTGCAAAGAACACAGTGATCAAGTTGCTCACCTGAGTGTCTCCAGACAGTTGCTCCTGAACCTATCAACCAAAAAAGTAAGGTTGCTCTTAATGGGGTCACAGCCATTTCTTCTTAGCAAAATAATGCATCTTCTGCCATTGAGGCTACTCCTCTCATTTAATCAAATTATATCTTCATCATAAACATTCAAATTTAGGGACCTATTTTCTTCTTTTTGTTATTTAAAATAGAGGGATTTTTGTTATAATGACTTGCAACATAGATTTGTCTTTTTTTTATAACACAGTTTTCCACACCACTTTGGAAGCATAAAGACATATTTAACAGTTACAATTTGGCCCCACCATTAAGATAAAGAATTGTTTACAGCTGGCCATGGCAACATATTACTGTCATTACATGTAACATTTCTAGTACCTCTTAGTCTGTGCCTTTGCTAATATTCTGTGAGTTGAGCCATACAATGTCCTCATAAATCATGTAAATATCTCATTTTAAAGATGAACAGCGTTAGGCACAAAGCTCTCAAATGATTTGCCCAAAGTCACATGACAAGTAAGTGACAGAGAATAAAACCTAGGAATACTGATTATCAGTTCTGTATTCTAGCCACTGAACTTTTTTTTTTTTTTAATGCACACAAACTCAGACACAGTAGGACTGTTGACCTGATTAAATTTGAAAACACTCACATTAGATTTATTTTCTTCTTCATGTACAACTTTGTTCCTCCTGTGTGCATACAAAACATTTACTACATTGCTGTTTATTAGCAATGTATTTATGTCCTAATATGCTACTTTTGCAGAACATTAATGTTACATAAAAGTAGTTGCCAGTAGAGTCCTGCTGTGAAATACACATTCCCTTAAGCATGAAAGCAACAGTATGTTCAATTTTTTGAAGCAAATAAATTTGCCAAAGATATAGGTTAGCTTTTGAGGGCCATTTGATCACCACAAAAGCAATTTTTAACTCTTCCATTGTGTGCTTTCTGGAGAAGCATTACACACTTCTCTCTGCAGTATATAATGTATCAGTGGGAACATTCATATAGTTATTATTTTGAAGGCATTTATTTTCTTCCTACACATTGGAAGCTTATGGTCGTTATACTTATCTTCAGTATAGCAGGGTTTATTTTTCCCAGCCATTAGTGATGCATGAGCCAAGAGCTTTTAGGATCAAACTCATCAGAGTCAGAACATTTTGGAGGACTTCAACAAAATCCAAGTTTATTTGCATACCTAAATAGATAGTGAGACTCATACAGTCTGACCATTTTTTTTCTGCTGAGTTGAAGCCTAGGAATAGTTTGAACAAGATTTTCTGAGACTTTACCTTTTTTTTTTAATAACACAAAATGACTGGTTCGCATTGTGCATGCCTGAGTTAGCAGTGTTCTATTTTTGACAATATCTCACCCCTAGGAACATCTGAATTTCACATCAGCTACAGCAGGAGGAATTGGCTGTTCTGAAAAGGAGTAGAGATTATAGAAGTAAATAAATCACACCTTTTTTGGTGATTTTTTAATCAGATCATGAGTGGCTTAGTCCTGTGTAGTTTTTCATTTCTCAGAACAACTGCTGGCATAATAATAAATTAAATGTGTTACTTTCTTTTCACATTAAAAATCTTGAGAGTTTTTTGACTATAAAAAAATACATGATGTGAACTAGAGTAATGCTTTGTGGCAAAAAAAAAAAAAAAAAAAAAGCTTTTTGTTATATTGCTTTTCATTTAATTTCACATTTACCCTATTCTCACATGGCTGAAAGGCAGGGAATAGGAAGGTAGCCATCTGCAAAACAAAAGATATTTTTGGGCAGAGATAATACTTTCTTTAACTTCCCTTTTACAGAGAATTTATTGTAAATGCTAACTAGTTTGTTCTTTGCTTATTTTTATCATAAAGCAGAAGAATATATTTTATACCTCCATAGTAGTTTTGATTATTTCCCTGCTTCTATTACCTACTTCTTCATTTCCAGGCATTTGTCTCTTATCTCTCATGACCTCAGGAGATTATTGTTCTTTCTTAATTCCAAGAGTACTTGTTATCATCGCAAACATGGAGGTAAGCATGGTTCCTGTATTTAGGAAACTGATTTTTAGACTCTTAATACCCATTTCAAAGCTAAACTATCTTTCAAGACCTGCAAAACTTTGGCATTTCTCATTATTAGAACTTAAGAAGAAAAAGCTTTTTTTTTTTTTGTATTTGACCTGAGATTAACTTTGATTTGGCAGGAAAAAAACTGTTACATTTTCATTGGTCCCACAGCTATGTGGATAAGTAGTTGTTACCTTTCTGCCTCTCAGACAAAAAGTATGGCCATTGACGCATTTAGGGACAAACCCTGAAAATGTGGGTGTTGCAATCATGTATGTCAGCAGATGAATTCTCTGTTTCACTAATATTGCCTACTACTAGCAAAATTCCACCAAAGGAAGCCTTCTTTCGATACGGGACTATGAGATATGGATCAGTGTTAGAAACCAGAACCATTATCCCTTAAGCACTATAAAAAGAGATTCACAGATCCTTTGCAAGATTCATAAACCTTCATTTCTCTTTAGACTCTCTCACCTTCCTTCCTAACACAGTTAAGGAAGTGGTTTTGTTTAGGGTTGTTATTTTGCTCTTTGTTTCTGTAACAAAGCTATGACATCCAGCCAGAAATAAAATATGAAATGTTTTCAATAAGATAACCTAGTGTAAATTATTGTCCACTGCAGAAGAAACACGTATGTGTGTATAGATTGAATTGTCTAGTATTTTCTTATTTCTTTCCAGGGTGTGGAGAATGCTGAAACATAAACCTCTGAAACCCAGGGAATAAAGTCTGAAGGAAATGCAGGTAGCTGGAACATAAACGGTGCATTTTCTCCAGTACAGCCACAAGTGCAGATTCTCAGTCATGCCTACATCTTCTCACTAAATCTCACTAAGGTATGTGCAATTCTCTTGACTCAGGTCTAGTTGCAGCAGGTGTCTCATACTTCGCAGTGTCTTCTCATAGGGTTTTCAGTTGATAAAAAACAGGCTTAAAGCTTCCAGGGCTGTTTTATGGGAGAGGTCAGGGTAAACGCTCACCGTAGTCTCTTCTGACCATAAAATCTATGAGGCTTTGAACTGTTCCTTAACATCTCCAGGCAGCTCTCTTCTTCATTTTCCCAGCATATCCTCCACAGCATAGGGAGTACTATAATATAATGTCATCATCTAATGATCAAAGGAGGGCAAAATCAGAGGAAAATACTAGAAACCATGAGGAGAGAGTGAAAATGAGTTAAGATGTATAAAGTATTTAAAAGATTCCACTGCACTAGCCTTCCTGTCATTTCTATCTTTTACTTTCTTGGAAAGCTATATTTCTGTGATCTGACACAGGGAGTCACTGGGGCATCTGCAGAAGGTCTCTGCCTTCTTACCTCAATGATAAATGCAATGGGTTTCTCTCACTGATCTTCTCTCAAGTTAGCTATGCAAGTTTGCTGATGTATTCCACAGGTGAGCAACCAAATTCGAACACTCTGGCAAAACCAGCATCACAGGAGCAACATTGCTGATGAACACATGGACACACACACACAAAAAGAATCTAACATGGTTTATTTTCTTACAGAAGAGACCTCAAAAACTTAACAACACAGAAAAAATGGCAAAGATACAACTGTAGAATTGCTACTGTGTCTTATATATCAACTCTACTTTTATCTATGAAACATTCAAATAAGGGTCAAAGTCTAGTCTGTTTAGATTACTCCCATTCTGTGAGACTAAAATGGACTGAATAAAGATTTAAAAATCCTAGCTAATTAATTTTTAAAGTTCCATCTCATGATAACCATAACACAAGTTATTTGAAGTCTTGATAGAGGTATTTTCCACTGAATTTTACAGAACCAGAAGGTAGAAGAGAATCCATGTGATACAGAGACTGTATAATTCCAATAAGAATCTTAATATAGGATTAATACAATTTTTATTAATATTTTCCATATGTCTGGAGAATAGGAACAGATTTTTTTCCTCATTGCTTTCCATCTATCTATTCCTTGACACTGTTCCCTTACTGAGAGCAGCATTCCTCCACTCTGCTGCCTTGGCTCTCCTTAGCTTATAAGAGGAGGGTTAAATCTAAGTATTGATTCAGTCACTTGCCAGTTAGGTGTCAGCATACCACAGGTCATGGAACAGTGTCCGAACCCAAGAATTAGCCACCCAGACTCTTATCCAACGCATGCCCTGTTGCAAGCTGCTCCCCTGGCCAGAGTGGAACATCCCTGGAGCAGAGACAGAGTGCACACAGGAAGCATACTGCTCTCCTCGAGGAGCACCAAAAGGGTTTCAGATTTTTTCAAAGTAAAAATCCATGTTTTATGGAAAAAAAAATCCAGACAAAACACACATTCTGTGAAAATAATTTCTGTAGGAAATTCTTCATCAATTTAAATAGCTCCCCATAAACAATTTGCTATGAGGAATTTTCTAGGAGAAGAATTTTCATTTTTCCTTGTTATTACACTACTATAAAAATGCAGACTTTAAAAAAAAAAAAAAAAAAAAAAACAAACAAACTAAAAAACCCTAGGTTATATGGCATTTTGTTTGTTACAACGGCCTTATAAAGGACATTTTGCATTAGTAAAAATGAATGATGAAGTTAGAGAAGCTGTATGGAGAATTAAGCCTATTTGAAGTATCCTAAAGTAGCCCTTTGAAAAACAACTCATCGTTAAAGGAAGCTGTTGCTAGGATACTATAACCACTGTCATCAGGATAATGTGGTGGGTTTTGTATGTGTATATATATATATATTTTAAAGAAGAATCCTTGATTGATGAACACAACAGATTATGAACACTGGTATCAAAGCTACATAGTATATTAAAGACTGAGTGGAACATTCAATTTCATGTTGAAAAGCCAAACTGAAGTTAGTCTTCAAAGTGAAACCCATCAAAGAGTGTCACAAGAAATGAATGGCCACAAGGCTTGTTAGCTGCTTGAATAGAATACAGACATGTTGCTCAGAAGTGAGCTGAGAACATAAGCCAGAGAGGCTAAAGAAAAAGTGCGAACAGATGTTGCTGTAGAGGTGAGGGAAGCGTGCAGCCATTTCCTTCTGCTGGAGTCAAAGACAACTGGAAACATAAAGAACAAAAGTGACCATGAATGAGTGCTGGGTTAGTCTTTTAATTTGGAATAGGTAGCTAGTTGAAACAATAAAAATAGAAGAACAGAGCATGGAAACTGTACAGACCTGCAGTCAAATTAGGTTTATGAGCAAAATTATGACTCTGGCATGTCATCAGTAAAACTCCACTCAACTAGACGCTTTAATAGTCTTCTCTGCATTTTCCTGTCAAAGAAAGTGTCCAAGGTTCTCCAGGTTATTCAGGTACCTGTGCTGTCCATTTCAGTGTAGTTTTGCCTTGGAGAGTCTGGATCTACAGTCAGAGAAGAACAGTTCACAAAGAAAATCATCTTGCATGACAAATTTCCTACTCTGCCTGAGGAATAGTGCAAAGGTATTCTCTCCTAATTAAAATATGAATGCTGTCATCTGATAATTTTTCTTGTGAGAAATAACAAGCTCACTAATTAAATGTGCGATTTCTTGACATTTAAACAGGTCATTTTTTTTTTTCTATGTGTCTGATCATTTATTTGAGGTGCTTCTTCCAGGCATGTTTATTATACTAACCATAATTAATAACCAGTACAACAGACCCTTCTAAAACAGAAGGGTGAATAATGTAGTTTTGTCCTTTTACTCAAGTTACTTTAAAATAGACAATAACTATAATTGAATAAAGGAAAGTGGTTTTATTCTTATTAAATCCTCATCATCTTTTCAGGCTTCCCACATCCGTCTTCTGACATCTGTCTTTCATAAAGTCACCTCTTTATTCCTTTTGGTTTTAATGAATAAAATGTTACTGCATAAAGCTCCAAGAAGATGGCAAGACAGTCTAGCTTTACTTTACCAATATTATGGCTGAAAAGAGCACTGCTGCAGATAAATTGTGGTATGGATAGAGTGGAAGACATGTCCACGCAGACTTTTAAGAACTTCTGTGATTCCCACAGCTGTAATAACTGCAAACAGATCTTGATTTTTAGCACAATAGTGAGAACATGGTAAATTGTATTTTAAGTGTAGCTTTCAAAAAGTCAGTCCAAAATTACATTTTCTGTTTCACAGAATATTAAAATCTTTTTGAAATTTCCTTTAGTCTGAATGAGATTGAAGGGTACAAGTTTCCGAACATTCTGTGAATCAAAATTTTTAAAGTTTTCTCTTTTGGAAAGAGCAAGCCCAGTCCCTGTGAATTTACCAAGTTATTCATCAAATCTGAACTCTTTATTTCAAAGGAGTTATCAAGACATAGGAGAAAATTGTATGACTTGCAGATTTAAATAGTTTGAACCAGGGAATGACCTTTCTCACCAGCTTTCTAATGACAATCTGGCATTTATTACCATCTGCTTTGCTCTTGTACAATATGAAGCTAATTTATGTGAACCTTCTGTAATTAAAAAAAAAAAAAATGTATGCCATTTTATTTCTTTAGTAATGCTTGGGGTTTTTTGTCTGTCTGTTTTCCCCCAAGTGAGATGTCTTCCAGAGGTCTGACCTGTTACCTTTATATTTATGCTGCAATTTACATTTACAGAGGTTACAAAACTGTTTCTTACCCTACTGCAGGGACACACAAGAGGCAATGTGTCTATTACATGGCATTGCGGTTCTCAGACCAGGATGATAATTGCAATAGGTGATAGTTTGAGTTCATGTACCAGGTTATGAACTGAAGCGGTGAGAAACAGATATACTGCCTGCTTAGGACAGAGAGCTAGGGCAATAACCTCACACACTGCACCAGTGGGAAATGATAAAATATGTCAGAGTTCTCAGAAATTATAATTTTCTCTGTGTATCTAAGGTCAACAGTTGACCTTAGTATAATGAAGAATGAATTGCTCAGGATCAGAATAATGCTTTCTCTTGATTTTTAATTCCTCTTTTTTTAATGTGTGATAAGAGACCGAACCCTTTACCATCTCTGATATGTTTCAGAAGTATCACAGCAGGAACCACATCCAGAAGGTAGCTCTGCTCTTTTTACAGTGTCAGTGATTTAGCACCACAACAGTAGACTTTTTTCATGTAACAGTCTTGGCATTAGGTTGTCTATTATAAAATTACAATTTCTAGCTTGAGACACTTAGCTTACAGAAGTCTTTCATTATAACGAGGAGGGTTTGTTTTGTTTTGTGGTTTTTTTTTTGTTTTTTTTTTTTTGTCTTTATTCTTTTGGGGAAGGATTTTCTTTTTGTGGGACAAGAAAAGGGAAAAAATGATTTACTGAGATGAAAATTTTGCCAAAAAAATACTTTGAAGTAAAACTCTGCATCTTAGAAAATTATAGCATTTCGGTTTAATTTGTAAATTTACTGATGATGAACCACTACAAGTAATGCTACTGTCTTTTCTAATCACACAAGAAATAGCCAGAAAATGTGAATTCATCTTATCTTTCTTAGACTATCTAAAAACTAAGTAATTTGCTTTAAACCATTAAACTTATCTTAAACTTTTAAGGTTTGGAGACATCTTCATTATATGGGTTTTCTCCATAATCTGGTGACTCCAGAAAGAGTTATTGGCAGCCTAAAGCAGATACCCAAACTGGGCAGAATGAATCCAATAGGTAAATAAGCACTGACATGTGCTGAATTGCATTTAAGTCTCTAGGCTTCATTAAGAATCCTGATAATTGAATTGGCAAATTCAGTTGCCAAAATGACACCTATTGCTGTTTGAGATAACCTAAGTTGTCTGAGATATCACCACAGGAATGATACATATGCCACATGACAGTGGTAGATACCTAATCTAACTATCAACATTAAATTGAATCCTTCCCCTATCTTTATGATGGCTAAAGTTAGCCAAAAAAGATAATACAGTTGACTAAACACAGCTCCTAACACCACTTGCAACATCCTAGGGTCTCCAAGACATCTGCACGGGACTGTCAGGAGACCAACTCAAATTTTGTGCCAGTAGCTGAAAATCTCAAAATAAATCTTTCAAACAGAAGTCTTAAACATAATCTTGAAACATCCTAAACCACCTCAGGTAACACTATGTCTAAACTACCCCACCAAAAAAGGATAAGTATTGGTAAAAAGAGCAATGAAAACTCTGTGTTTGTTATGTCTCAATATTGTGTCCGTACTACATTTGCTTTACTTTGTTTCACTAAGCTGTAAGCCTGAAAGAAATCAAGATTCTGTAAAAAATTATTTCTTCTTGGACAGCATGTGCAGTTCCAAATTTCCCTGCTTTTTGACCTGTTCACTTTAGAATTAGGTTTTATTGTTATCTCAGTTTTGATAGATTCCATGTGGCCTCTATGTTATACAGTGGAATTCATGACAAGACAAGGTTTTGTGATTCCTTACATCAAAATTCATCTCTTTCAAAATCCATAAAAGGCAAAGCATGTTGTTAATCTATATATATCAAAACACTTTCCTGCATATTTAAGAAAACCTATCTTGTACAAGGTCAAAAAATAATGATTTATGGATATCTGAGTATTTTATTCTGTATTCTTGGTCACTCGTTCCCCTGTTTAATTTAATTTGTTAATGATAAATGTTATTTTACAATATTTCTCTTCACTGTAGAAAGATTACCAGAATAGGAAGAGTCACAGAATCTGACGGAAACATATGAGTCACTAAGAGCTAAGAAAATGCAGTCTTAGAGCAGTTAATATGGTATAGAATGCACAGGAACGCATTCTTCCTGGACTTTGTCGACCACACTGCTGCTACAGAGCACAGTCAGTCTGACACGTAATGAAAAGAAATGTGGTCTTTAAGATAACTATGATTCAGCACATTGAATATTTGAAAAAATAAATTGGAGACAGAACTGACATGATTGAATATACACTGGTCATTTGTTGGAAGATGCAAAGGAACTGTATTAAAATCTAAGACAAAAACCAAAACGATGTCAAAATTAAGGACAGATTCTATATGCATGCTTCCACATACAGTCATATGTACATACATATATACACATATGTAAGTATTTTTTAAAAAGTGAAACTAAAATCAAATTAATATCTACATGTCTGATTTCCTTTCTCATCTGAGGAAAAGCAGGTGCCTCCAAGACAAGTCTGCACTTTTTATCACTAAGGTCTCTTTGTCAATCTTGATTTGTAGTTACCAAATGTTTAAAATTGGGAATGATAAATTTTGTGGGATTATATTTTGAGACAAATATTTGTAATAAATAATTAGTTTTTGTAAAAACTAGAAATATACTTAACTACATGAACCTGCCTTCCTAAGTACATTGTTTTCATTTTTAAATTATAGTCTTTTTTTACAACCTATGACCCTTCTTACTTTCTCTGATGATCAGCTAGCGCATAGTAATGACAAAAGCACATTTTAATCACACCAATAATAAAAAGAATTACTGTCACCTTTGCTACGCTATGTGGAAGTGCACATCCAGGGATGCATGTGACTGACAGTTTGTGAACACAAATTCTTCTAGAAAGCTAGCTCAACCTCTTCAGTGATTGAGTGACATTCATCTGTGCCACCCCAAAAGAGGGACTCAAACACCTTATTCCTAGAAAACAGCTACTGTCCCATTTATTTCTCATTGAATATAAAAACAGAAAAGCAACTGAAACTAATTGAATTATTTGAATAAGATTACACTCCATTGAGCTACTGGCCATCAGATACTGCCAGATACTGCTTACTAACCAATACTCAAATCAGTCACACTCATTATAATGCTAATATACAAAAAATATTAGAGTTATTGTTGGGTTGTCTGTGCATTAGAAAGGATCACAGAAAATAGGCAGTGTAAATGAAAGCGTATACAGCTGCAGTGATGACCATCGCCCAGACAAAAAGGAGTCAGGCAGTGCCAGATTTGGAGTTTTTATGAGACTAAGCTACTTCTTTTACTTGTTGTTGTCGTCAGTATTTCAACATTACTGGTATTTGCATGCTCTGCTACACATTAAAGGAGATCCTAGAGCAGTGTTTAGAGGGAGCATCCAGCATACTCACAAAAACACTGTACATGTGGGTGGTCCCTGAGCTTTCTAACTGGAGAGGTGAAAGGCGATGGTTTTAGGGGAATTCCTTCCATCCAAGGGTTACTGCATGGGTGCGGAGTACTTCCTCCAGTGGGCTGCAGGGCTGGGCTTGGTACTAGCATTGCTGCTGCTGCACTGAGTGAAGGGGGAAGCATGACCCAGAGAGATTTTACCTAGAGTTACACAATTCTGTGGGGGATGGACCGCCCCCCCCAAAAAAAAAAAAAAAAAAAAACCCAGAGTTTCCGCTGCATGTGTCAGTTCTCCAAGTGGGTGTGCAGGTATGTGCAGGGTGGCAAACCTTAAAACACATTTACGAGGTCTGATGCAATATGCAATATGCAGTTTTGCCAGTGGATGAAGGATTTAAAAATAAAACACTTTTGGCAAGTTCCAGTTCCTGCTTGCCAACTTGGAAGGGAGCAGGGTGATCAGGGTAAAGTAATTAAACATTTTTAGCCTTTGTTATCCACATTATTGTCTTCATTTTGTTGCTCAGTGTTAAGCTAGCCTAAATATTGCTTCAAAACTTGAGCTCTGAGGTCCTCCCCTTTTTGTGTTCACAGTGAGGGTTCTCAGCCACAGTCTCCAGTCACCGTTTGTGAGTAATCATGGACTGGCACAACTACCATTAGACACAACAGCACAAATGCGGTTAGTAGGAAAGACTGCACTTTATAGCTTTTAGCTCAGCAATAAGATGTTTTTGAGATTCCTCCTTGTACAGCGCATTGTAATGGGTTGTGTGATTAACAAGCACCACTGCCAATGGAGTCAGACACCAGAGCAAAACACTTCCTGCCTCTTGCCAAAGCAACAAATTTAGGGCCCAATTCAGTTAGAGTACAGCCAGTTTCCTCGCTACAGAAGCTGGCCATGATTTCTAGTGAAATAAGCCCTTTGCTTTCAGAATGCAGATGAGAATTGAGGACAACCTAATTAAAACATTAATAATTTTTTTTCAACTCGTGTTTGCTTCTGCTTGACATGATTTAATGTCAGATAGCTATGAGCATCAGAGCTCTTCTAGATGTACGGCTGCAGCAAAGGATTCTTTATCCTTCCCAGGAACATTTACTGTATCTCCTGCTAGATGAAATTCCTTTTTTTTTTCTTTTTTTTTTTTTTTTCAGTTCTACAAATGTAAATCACTTCTTCCAAGATCATATTCCTTTCCTATTACACTGCTTCTTTCTTGAATATGGATGTTGGCTTTCCAGGATGATAATAAAATCACCTCTTAACCTCTACAAAATATTTTTATAGTCGGTTTGTTTGGGCATCATTAGCCTGGCACAAAAAGACTGCAACCAGAATATGCATAACCCATAAGTACAAAGCAATTATTTATTGGCCTATGCACATAAAAGACTGCCAGTATTTAGTGAGCTGTGAGGTTAGGCGCTGGTGTGCCCACACTCCAGTACAGCCCCTGGAGAGCCTTCACCAGCCGGGTGGATGTCAGTGAGGAGGGAAGGGCTGGTGCCACGGCTCCCAAGAGCCATCATCAGGAGTACAGAGCTGTTGTCGTCCTCCTACTCTGTCAGTGCTGACAGCCCCGATGGGTCAACCCCAGCCTGGCAGCTCCTGACTGTTCCTGACTAGACCAGCCCCCAGCTACCCTCTCTGCACTTCTTTTCTTTAAGATTTTATCTTTTCATGTTGATGTTTTTTCTCTTGAATACTTGATCTCCTAGCAATCACAGATCAGCAGTCTTACCACTCTCTGTAATTTCTACCTTTCTTATCTCTGAGCAGATAGTCTCACAGCTCTGTCTCAGCAGTTTGAGTCAAGGTTGCACAGCTGGGGTGTATCAAAGCTGAGCGCCTTACATGAGCAGCTAAAACCCCAGCAATGGCGGGGGGGAGCTGACAGCAGGGACTACAGTGAGAGGGTTGCACTGTGCTGGGGCATCATCTGTGTTTCTGTCCTGGACACCATTTTATTCCACTCAAGCCTCATTCCTGATTACTTCCCTGATCCTTCTGACTCCACTTTCTGTTTTTCTCCCCCTTCTATGGAGTTCTGAAAGAACAAGTCTAACTACTAGTTTTTCTTTCAAAATTTCTCCAGTTTTGCAACACTTGCTGTCCACAGTTGCCACCAACTATTGTGTTTCAGGTGTCCAGTATCAACTTGTGATCCACTATTCATAAACCCTTACAAGAGAAACAGTGTTTGGCACAAATTTCTCACTGCAGAGTTACAATGCTCTGTCAGTATGGAAAGGATATTATTCTGGGCTTTTTCCCCTATGAGTGAGTAGAATTTTAGCCAAGGAAATGTGTTTTCTTCTACTTTAATTCTCTTCAGAGCAAAACTCCAGAAAGGATAACATAAGCTTGAGAATATGCCATCACATACTTTGTGATGCCTGTAGTTGCTTCTGCCCTTTAGCCATTAAAACTGCAAACAGCAGTGTATCAGGTAGCCAGATAATGTTTATTATAGTACGTAAATCCTGTGTTTCTAAACCATCTGATCATGAAGCACAGCAGTTATTTCTCTGGGGTTTCCTGAAACCTTCATCAAGTCATCAAATTCCTCTTTCCTGGTCAGAAAAAAAAAAAAAAAAAAGAAAAAAAAGAAAAAAAAAGGAAAAAAAAGACAAAAAAAGGACTACATTATTATTTAAACCCAAATGATATACTTACTTACATGATAAATGGGGATCTAGTTGTAGGAGAGCTTCCAACCTGTGTTTTGTAGTCAGCCACGATATAACATATATTCAGACAGGGTAATGTTAATCTGTAGTGGTACACTGTGAATCCAGAAAATTGTGGCTTGCTTCCAGCATTGCAAACATAGAACCACTTAGGAAAAATACAGCTTGTGTTCAGATGCTTAATTCAAGAGTCCAGAAATATTCTGGATAGAAACTATATCAAAATCAATGAACTGATTTGCTATTCTTCCTCAATTTCACAATATTATCTCTTGTGCACTCTTTATAACGAATGCAAAAAGAGTAGAAAAGATATATACAATGGAAGCATCAAACTGAATTTATGCCAAAAACGAATGCATAGTGCATAAACATCAGCCCCAATCTGACTGTTTTGCTTACCTAAGCAGAACAAAGCAGTCAGTAACACCTTTCAGGAACAGCATCCATTGAGTGATATAGCACACACCTGTCCCCAGGGTCTGATCTGAAGGTCATCTTCACCAGATTTAAGATATGAAATCCACATTCTCCCATCCATTACTTTGAGGCCACCCTACATTGTTCCACACTTTGTTCCTCAGAGTCATTTTAGTAAAGGACCTTCTTTCTCTTTGCCTGCTTGCTCTAATCACAAGCAAAAGAAAAAGAAATAAAAGTTTGTAGAAGGCAAGAAACGATGGACTGAGAAACTGTAGAGTCATCATTGCTGGATTTATTACATTTACAACTTTCAGTATATGGATAAATTCCATACAGTGCAGGAAGGACCAGTAGACATTGCTACTTTGCATTTGGACATTCCCACAGTGCTGAATTTGAGGTATGGCCAGCTATTGGAGGTTGGTCTATGGTGGGTTTATTACATAAGATCAGCAGTTATAGGCTTAAAAGTAAATTTGCAATTAACCCTAACATTCAGTATAGATGGAACTAGTGCCATACAGATGAGTATGATCTTGTATTGGGGAAGAATTTATTCTTCAAGAGCATAGTCACACAAGCTAGTCTTTTCTCCCCAGATTGTTTCTCAAGTTACTCCAAATTTCCCACATAAGTTTAGGTGGAAAAAATAAGAAGAAATATGAAAATTTGGAGGACTTATACTCTTTGCTTGTTCCGTGGGCAGAGCATGCCTTCAAGATCAACAAACAATTTCAGTTACCTTTTCCAGGTAAAGGAATCAGAAGAAAACTATTTACCATGGATGGATGAGGAGCTGACTGAGAGCTTATGGGTCAAGATTAAAGAGATGGGCAGGGACAGGTGACATTAGAGTGGGGGTCTGCTACAGGCCACCTGACCAGGAAGATCAAGTGGATGAGGCCCTCTATAGACAGATAGGAGCAGCCTCACGCTCACAAGCCCTGGTCCTCACTGGGGACTTCAACCACCTCAGTATCTGTTGGAGGGACAACACAGCAGGGCATAAGCAAACCAGAAGGTTCCTGGAATGCGTTGATGACAGCTTCCTTCACCTCATGACAGAGGAGCCAATGAGGAAAGGTGCCATGCTGGACCTTTTTCTCACCCACAAGGAAGGGCTGGTGGGGAATGTGAAGCTCAAGGGCAGCCTGGGAAGCAGTGACCATGAAATGGTGGAGTTCTAGATCTGCAGGGCAGAGAGGAGGGTGCACAGCAAATTGACTACCCTGGGCTTCTGGAGAGCAGACTTCAGCCTCTTCAGAGATCTGCTTGGTAGAGTACCATGGGATAAAGCCCTGGATGGAAGAAAGGTGGTTAATATTCAAGGATGTGTTCCTCCAGGCTCAGGAGCAATGCATCCCAACAAAGAGGAAGGCAGGCAAAAAGGTCAGGAGGCCTGCATGGATGAACAAAGAGCTCCCGGGCAAACTCAAACACAAAAAGGAAACCTAGAGAAGGTGGAAGCAATGACAGGTAGCCTGGGGGGAATACAGAGAAAGGGAGCAGCCAGGGATGAGGTTAAGAAAGCTAAAGCCCTCATAGAATTAAATCTGTCCAGAGACATCAGGGGCAGTACTAAAATCTTCTACAGGTACGTTGGAGATAAAAGGAGGACCAGGGAAAATGTTGGCCCTCTCTGGAAGGAAACAGGAGACCTGGTTACCTGGGATATGGAGAAGGCTCAATTACTTTTTTGCCTCAGTCTTCACCAGAACCTGCTCAAGCCACACCTCCCAAGCCGCAGAAGGTAAAGACAGGGAATGGGAGAATGAAGAACAGCCCACTGTAAGAGAAGATCAGGTTCAAGACCATCGTCCACGAGACCTGATGAGATGCATCCACAGGTCCTGAGGGAACTGATGGATCAAGCTGCTAAGCCACTATCCATCATATCTGAGAAGTTGTGGCAGTCTGGTGAAGTTCCCACTGACTGGAAAAGGGGAAACATAACCCCCATTTTTAAAAAGGGAAATAAGAAAGACCCAGGGAACTACAGGCCGGTCAGTCTCACCTCTGTGCCTGGCAAGATCACAGAGCAGATCCTCCTGGAATCTATGCTAAGGCACATGGAAAATAAGGCGGTGATTGGTGACAGCCAGCATGGTTTCACTAAGGGCAAATTGTGCCTGACAGATTTGGTTTACAACATTGGTAGATAAGGGAAGAGCAACTGAAATAACCTCCCTGGACTTGTGCGAAGCCTTTGACACTGTCCTGCACAACATCCTTGTCTCTAAATTGGAGAGACATGGATTTGACAATTAGACCACACGGTGGATAAGGAATTGGCTGGATGGTCAGACTCAGAGAGTTGTGGTCAATGGGTCAATGTCCAAGTGGAGACCAGTGATGAGTGGTGTTCCACAGGGGTCGGTACTGGGACCAGTGTTGTTTAACATCTTTGTTGGAGACATGGACAGTGGGATGGAGTGCACCCTCAGCAAGTTTGCCGATGACACCAAGCTGTGTGGTGTGGTGGACACGCTGGAGGGAAGGGATGCCATCCAGAGGGACATTGACAGGCCTGAGGGGTGGGACCCATGCCAACCTCATGAAATTCAACAA
>NW_010125113.1:0-1469 GCF_000699245.1 Pterocles gutturalis
TCGGGGCGCTCCCGGCCACCAGACGTCCCCTGTGGACGGGGACAGAGCGCCCTGAGCCCTCTCAGCGTGTTTGTGCCGCTCCACAGCCCAGCTCAGGGGCAGAGCAGGTTCCTGGGCGAGTTAGGGAACCTCAGCCCAAAAGTCGGTCCCCGTCGGTGCGGTGATCCGAGCAGCCCGGGTCCCCTCCGAGTAAATAAAGGCGGGGAACAGTTCCAGCACCCAGCTCCGGGGACGGTTTTTATCCTGTTCAAATTGGATTTTGTGGGTGTCGGTTGTACATGAGCACAGAGCCGCTGTTAACGTGATGGGAATATCGCTGGGACCGCGGGAGTGGGGGCCGCGACACCCCTCTGTTTTGTTTGGGTTTTTTCTTTACGAGCCAGATAATTATTTTATAATCTCTTCAATTTTGTCAGAGCCATTTATTAGCTGTAACAGGTTTATTCATGCATATTTACATTTTACGGGATTTTAAATAGTAGTTTATTTTGTGTTTTAAAGATGCAGTCCATACTGACTTTGTTATATGATTTGTAGGTAATCTAGATTAAAATCAAATTTGTTTCAAACTGAATGTGTAAAGAATTCCCGGGAGAATAGTACGTTATTTTGTCACTTTATAAATTATAAATTAATTTTTTAAAAACGCTTGAATTCCTCGGTTGGTCCTTTTATTTCCAGTCGGGGAGACCTGCAGAAAGGCGTATTTTTCGCGCAGCAGTGAGCTTTATTGGACTCACCTGCCTTGTTTAAAAAGGGAGAAAGTTTGTGTGGTGAGGGGCAGGGGCAGAGCTGGCACGGGCAGGAGAGTTAAAGGCAAACGGCCGCGGATCGTCCCCAGACCGGGCTCTTCCCGGCACCTTCGGTCCCGGCGGACATCGCCTTTGGCTGAACTCGGGTGGAATTCCCGAGTGCCCTTTGCTATAGGGAACCGACAAAACCCCTCCGAACCGCGGTCCGCAGGGAACAAGTGCCACAGTGGAACGACTAAGTCACCAAAAAAAAAAATTAATTATTAATCTAGTTATGGTATATTTTTAAATGTCGCTCTACCTTTACCCAGCTGATCTTCCTATCTCTGAAAACGCTATTTTGCAAAGCGGCTTAGGAGCTTCATTCGTTCAAAAGCCCTACTGCTTATAATCAGGGCTATTTTGAATAGGTCTATCAGCGATCTCAGTACGGTTTTCGTTTGATGTATAAATTCCTAAGGGAATTAACCGTTTCCTTTAGGTTGCAGCCTGTCGCCTATTTTAATCCATAACTAATATTGTAGCCCTATCGATTTCATACAACAATTTTATTCTTCCCCCTTTCCCCCTGCCACAGGAGATGTACTGTACAGCCTGTCTTTAACATAATCACGATTTTCCCAGGGTTTTTTTTAAATATATATATATATATATAACAGAGCAGGGGAGAGAGGGGATCGTCCACCTTTTTTGCCTCTGGCATGTTAATTTGTTGTT
>NW_010125114.1:0-1595 GCF_000699245.1 Pterocles gutturalis
TGGGCTTCGGAGCTCGGGGGATGTCACACTTTAAAACCACTCTCTGCAGCCCTGAGGGCTAGATGCATCTTTTTTTTTTTTTTTTTTTTAAGTGTCAAAGTTTTTTGAACAGTTGTGATTTTGACAAAATTTCATTCGTTAAGCATGAAAAAATGAGCATCCTAGAAATAATGCAACAGCTCCATTTCTCATTTCAGAAAACCTTGGGCATTACTATTCCGGGCAGAGCTGCTGGGGTGGGACAGCAGCGGGGGTGTCAGATCCATGACTCCTCCCCAGTGGTGGGACCCAGTGGGCGCAGGGGCTGGGGGTGATGCTTCCCACGTGTCCCCCCACCCCCCAGCCATTCCTCCCTCCTTGGCATCAAGTCTCCGAGAGCGAAATCTGACCTGGAGAATTCAGTTGCTGTCTGAGCTCATGGAAAGAGGATCAACCAGATACTTTTTCTTGCTGTTTTCACTGGGCTGTTTGAGCGCCGAGCTGCAGGTGACACTCACAGCTTGGAGCAGGTGCTGCTCCCCTGCCGCAGCCGTGCGGGGACGGGGCCACCACCGGGTCAAATCAGGGCACCCCGACCCTTCCCTGGCACTCCTGAGCAGAGCCAGGGGCCATTCAGGTTATTAATTTGAGCATCTGCAGCCAAAATTTCTTGCACCTGGTCCGTGGCATCGGCTTTGCAAGGAACCTGGTCCCTCTGGGGTCACAGCCGAAGCTTTGAGCTGAAGCGGTTTGTGCCGGGATGGAAGCACCCGGAGCAGAACGGGTCCGTGTCCGCTGGTGGAGCAGCACAAAGAGCATGAAAAGGGGATGAATAATTAACTGCATATGACACAAAGAGTAATAAGAAGATAGATGATACTGGGGCCTTTGTGTTGCAGTGGAAAAATAACCTATTTAGAAAAACAAGAGCTATGTGATATTCTTATGCCGTATTATTTTTCCATAGCCCTCAGGAAACTCAGCCTCCTGCCCACAGCAAACCGGCTCCTCTTCTGCAGGGATGGCAGGTGCTGCCATGCCCTGGGCTCCAGCACACCCAGTATGGCTCTGCCGGACCCCAGCATGTGGGTTTGCACCGGGGCTTTGGGCCAGCAATTTCTCCCCATCGCCTCTGCGCTGTCCCACTGCCTCCTTCCCATTTCCCCCTTAGTTTGGAAGCCGCTGCCCCAGGGATGCACAGGACCCCTGTGAAAGAGCCGTTTTTCCCCCAGAAATTTCATGCTGAGTTTTCCATCCATTGCATAAGGGCCTGAGCGCACTCTGGATTAATCCCTCGTGGGATCGCTCAGCCTCCGCAAGCGCTTTTGAGCAGCTATTGACTTTTTTTTCTTTATTTTTTTAAAATCAGCGTTTGGAAGCCGCTGCCCCAGGGATGCACAGGACCCCTGTGAAAGAGCCGTTTTTCCCCCAGAAATTTCATGCTGAGTTTTCCATCCATTGCATAAGGGCCTGAGCGCACTCTGGATTAATCCCTCGTGGGATCGCTCAGCCTCCGCAAGCGCTTTTGAGCAGCTATTGACTTTTTTTTCTTTATTTTTTTAAAATCAGCTTCATGGGGTGATGCCCAGCTGGAGCACATGTGTGCGTGGCTTCCG
>NW_010125114.1:1789-3528 GCF_000699245.1 Pterocles gutturalis
CTTCCCCAGGGCTGTGGGTACCCCCAGCCAGGAGCACCCCTGGACCTGCACTCCCCACGGACCCCCATCCCTGTGGCAGTGGGGTCAGCCGACCCCCGGTGCTGGGGGGGGTAGAGCATCCCTGGGGGGACCCTGATCCCTGTCCCCGGTGGGGTGGCCGGAGCTGGAGCAGGGCAGCGGGGTTCTGTGCCTGGTGCTGCGCCGTGGTCCAGGGCCGGGTGAAGGCAGCGATGTACCGGGGCCGCGGAGTCCCTCTGAGCCCGCAGGAGGGGGTGCAGCCCGGTCACGGTGCCGGCGGCCGTTAGAGGGCAGCGTTACCGCACCGATGTCTGTCGGTCCGTCCGTGCGCATCCCCGCCGGCTTCTCCCCCGCATCCCAGGGGGATCCGCTCACAAATGTCACGAGTGGCAGTGCTCAGCGCCGGCTGGACCCCCGGAGCATCCCCCCGTTTTGTGGCACTGGGACCAGAGATCCTAAAACCAGAAGCTGAGCTCCTGAGCAGGGAGCCTGCTTTCTGGAGGTGCTGAGCACCTAAGGATCCCCGAGGGACTGGCAGGGGCTAAGGGGATGCAGGACCTTCGAGTGTCACTGCTTCAGTTGCTGTCCCCACATGTCTCACCCAGGCAGGGGTTTCCCCTTGCTCCCTGCCTCAGTTTCCCCAGGGCCACCACTTCCATGCCTGTGGTGAAGGCTCTGGCATCTCCTTAGGAGGGTTTGCTGACAGAGGCAAAGCACATCCTCCTCTCCCACATGAACTCCGGGTGAGTTCTGGTGTTAAAATCCCAGAGGAAAGAGCTGACATAGGCCAGTGGTGACTGCAAAAGAGGGAACAGGGGTGTAAAGCTGCCCTCCCTGCAGCCCCGCAGCTGAGCATCCCCCCTGGGCAGGGTGTGGGGAGATCCTACAAGTCCCAAGGGTTTGGGGGGGAAATTACTGACCTTGGCTGCGAAGCAAGCCCCCACTGGGCATCACCAAACTGGAGGTGTGAGAGTACTGGTGTCCAGGTCAGCTCCCACCTCTCTGCCTCCATCTCCCCACGTGTCCCAGTGGAATGGGAGCTGGTGAGAGCAGGGTGGTGGTGGGAACTCCTTCTCTCACTCCCATCGGGATGGTGCTTCGAGGAGCACTTTGGGAAAAGCAGATAATAGCTGCGAAGACAAAGATACCCGAGATTGCTGCTTAATTAATTCAGGAGAAGAAGAATATCAGACTCTCATACTGATTCACCCCCTTAGCAAAAGACATCGTGTTCCTCAGCCTTCGCTGACACATGGCTGCGGTTTCCAGCCCACCAGCAGCTCCCGCTCCCCGGCAGGCAGGCACCCCGAATGCTGCCTTGTCACCCGCCCCGGGGGGTTTGGGTCGAGCGGGCAGCTGGTGCGCGAGGTGGATGCCCAGGGCAGGATTGGGGGATCAGGAATTCATGTCCATCTGGATGGGCTGTGGCTGAGAGCAGCATCTGGCTCCTGAGTCAGGATGAGCAAAGCCCGGTCCTGCCTTGTGACTGTCACAGCACTGGGCTCCTCGCCCCACGGCTCTGCTTCTCCCTGCCTTCCCCCTCAAACCCTTCCTACACACGCTGCTGAAATTCCCCCCTGGTTGCACAAGCACCTATTAGAGGCATCAAAACCCTGGGCTGGGGGCTGCTGCTGGTGGCTCTAATGCTGTGTCACCGAGCAAGTGGGACAACAGCACCCTTGCTGGAGCTCCCGGGGTTACTCCCTCCAGTAAAAACAACA
>NW_010125114.1:3546-3985 GCF_000699245.1 Pterocles gutturalis
GTAGGAAGGGCCCTGAATAGCTTCACCCATGAGGGATGGTCATTGAATCATCCCCACAGAGATGTCCCTCCCAGTGACCTGTAAGCCCAGGGCACAAAGGACAGTCCCCAACCCAGAGGACGTGATGTTGAATTAGGGGTCCGCATGGTATGGACAGGCACAGGGGTACTCCTGGAGCTCAGGGCAGGCAGCGGGGACAGATCCCCACCACCCCAGGGATACCCCCCACTGTACCCATGCAGCCACCTTCCACGTGGGGCTCCCCGCCTGCTGCCACCGAGGGCCCCGTGGGATGGTGGCACCATCCCAGCTCAGCCCGGGGACCGCGGCATCGCAGCAGCTCATTTGTTCATTCTCTGCACCGCTCGAAGGAGCCCGGCCAGGCAGCGCTTGGCGGTGCTGTTTGTTCTCCCAGCGCAGTTGGAGGAGCGGCACCCAG
>NW_010125114.1:4007-6275 GCF_000699245.1 Pterocles gutturalis
CCTGCGCTGCATGTTCTTGGCTGCCTCAGAGCCTCGCCGTACCTCCTCTGCAAACACACGTCGTCCCGTCCTCGGCCCCTTCGCCGCAGGCATGTCGGAGGGAGAGGATCCGGCTGCCTCGCGCTGCTCCGGCCAGGCGCTGTGCAGGAGCGACCAGGGCATCCTCCTGCCAGAACCGCATCCTCCCGACTCCTGTCCCGGGAAAAGGAACTTGCTCTTTAATTCTCTGCTGGGTGTCTTTGTAAGTACCCACCTCCGCTCTCCTTCCTGGTGGGTTTAACTTACCGGGGAATCTGCTCGGCTCTGTGCCTTTCGGTGGGGACGGTGCCACAGCCCGCTGCCAGCGCCTGCCAACAGCGGGCGAGCGTGCGGGGAAGGGGCTCAGCGCTGGCATGCACGGAGGTTGCAGGGAGGGGAGGCTTTTGCCTACAAAATCCTGTCCTCCCAAGAGGACAGACCAAGAAACACAGGGGCTGCTGATGGCTCCACTTGTAGAAGCCCACTTGTAGAAGCCGCTCCCGTAGGGGTTACACGGCCTGGGGGATGCTCAGGTTAGCGGGGGGCTCTGCTGTCCCCAGGCTGGGGTGCAGGGACCAGCCTGGCCCCTCCAACGCTGCTTCCCCACCATGGGACCAGCAGCCAAGACCCGTTTGGGAAGATGGTTCTGGTGAGCTGTGCTGCTGCGTGGCTGATTCAGCCGATCCCTTGCTCCCAAGCACTGTCCAGCACCCGGCACGGCTGGGATGCCCTGGGCAGGTGCCGTGCATGGTGCTGGTGCCACAGCGGTGGGAGCCTGGGCTGGAAGGGGCCAGAGATTTTAGTTACTGGTGTCAAACGGTGCTTTGGCAGCTTCACATCATGGATGGGTCCTGATGGGCTGCTCGGGCTCTGCCTCATTCCCAGTACCCGGTGATGCACGGAGAGCTGTGAGTGCAGGCGCTGCTCTGGGAGGGTCCAGCAGGGCTGGGCTAAGGGCTGCGGGCGATTCACAGGAATATCTTCCCAGCTCAGAGCAGCCCAAGGGGAAGCTGCTGTTTCTCTGCCCGTTTCCTCCTGTCACCCTGGTCAGCTTATCTGCAGCCGCGTGTGTTCCCGCAGCCCATGGCAGCCCCTGCCCCAGCCCCATCAGAGCCGATGTCTCCGGGAAGGGAAGCGTTCCCACAGGGATGCTTCACCGACGTTGCAAGGATGGTGTCTGTGGCGAGGATTAGGGAGCTAAACTTACACTTCCAGGGCACGGATGGACGTAGACACAGCCCGAGAGACGACGGGAAGCGCGAGGCTGAGCGGTGCTGGGCTCGTCTCGGCTGCAGGAGCCGCACGGTTTTCCCCATTAAACAATCTGGTTCATGATCAGCTCACCGGTCCAGCCTGTACGATTCAATGTGTGGCTGAAAACACTTCCTAAGCTGTTGTTGTCCTGTTGCCTTTTTCAAAAAAGATTTAAACCGGAGAGCTGCAAACGAACGTTTCTCGTTTAGCCCGCTGTCTGGCTGCACGGATGCTCTCCTCTATGGCCACGGTTGGTTTGAGGTTTCAAACAGCCCCAACATCAGCCAGGCACAATGAGGGCTTTGGTCTGGCACGGCGCAGGCTGTGGGATGGAATTCTGCTTCCCTCAGTCACCCGTTTCCGAGCTGATCCTGCAGCGCTGGCCGCATAAACCCCGCTCTGCACAGCCCTGCGGGTTTGGGGTGACTCAAACCCACAAGCCCCAGGTCTCCTTTTTCACCCGGGGCTCTTGCTCTGGCCACTCACCAGCTCCGCTGTTCCTGGTGGAAATGCAACACCTGGGGAGTGATTCCAGACTGCCACCGGCTTCTGCAGAACCAGAGCCTGCTGTCCTCCCCGCTGGCTTCTCAGCCATCCCATTTAATATCTTTTTAATTGCACGTGAAGTATCAAACACTTGTATCTGGAGGTTTTCCGTGCATTGCGTGTTCTCCCGTGGCAGGATCGGGTCTGTGCAGCCATCCCCATCGCTCTCCGCAGCACGGGGGGGGTGGATCCGGGTCCATCCCAGTGCACAGCAGGGGCCAAGACACCACCCGGTCCTGGCAGAAGCATGGTTCCCAGCTTTTAGCTCCCTCGGGCTGCCCAGCTCCCTGCTTGGTGACTATTTTTGCCGTGCATGGGTCTTACCCGGGGTTTTGCTTTGTGCGTGCCTCCCGCTGCCTCTCCCAGGCTTGATGTCCCGGTATGTGACACAGCAGATGACAGCAGCCCGTCCCGACCCCCTGCGTCAGGGCACAGGCAGCGTATGGGGCT
>NW_010125114.1:6623-8073 GCF_000699245.1 Pterocles gutturalis
GGGACCCCAGCCCTGCCGCGATGGAGGTAGGTCCTGGGAGCCATTGGGGTTCGAGTAAGACCGCGGGGAGGATGGTGATGGGCAGAGAGACCCGCAGGGGTTTCGGTACCTCTGTTTGTGGCGCTCGGTGCATGAAACCCACCGGAATGATCCGTGATGGAGCAGCAAAGACGAGGTGGGAAGCTCCGCTGCAAGCTGAAATCCTGAGCGTGCATTCCTACATTATGTAAGAAAAATTATTCTCAGGCGGGTAAATGAGCAGAGGCAGCTGCTGCCGGCCCGTTGTGTCTGTCCAGGGGTGGCACAGGAGCAGGCAGGGCACGGAGGGGGACACCGGGCTGCCCGGTCCACCCTGCAGGCTTGAAGGAGGGTGGGAAGTGTGAGTCAGGGCTCCTGCTGCTATTTTCAACGCCTGGGGTGGGTAACGCAGTCTGGTGGGAATAGCGGCTCCGCTCCGGGAGGCATGGGGCTGCGAACGCACGTGGGGTCGGGGACAGGGACAGCCAGCGTGTCTCATTGCAATCCCCAACGCGCAGGATGGATCCTGTCCTGAATTATGCTGATAAAGTGCGCTGAGGAAGAGGGGCCACAGAAACACCCACATCTAATGACTGCCCCAAAATCAGCCTCCCCACGTCCGCTGCCCACCTGCATTTCTCTGCCAGCCATGGGCTCTCCCCTGGGGCTTTCCACGGCCACCGAGGGGCACGGTGACACCCGCGCTGCGGAGCTGTCGGATGGGTGCAGCAGCTCCTCTCTGCGCCCTGCCTGCCAGCATCCCTCGACAGCTTGGTTGGATTAATTTTTTCCATGCTTGAAGCTGTGCGTGGTCCTTCCCACGGCTGTTTTGCCCCCAGGATGTATTTCAGCTGGGAACCATGGTCACCGTTCGTAGACAAAATCCTCGCTCGGGGTCGGTGCAGCAGAAGCCACAGAGTTAGCTCATCCCCTGCGCTTCCTCCTGGGCTATAGGGGCTGGAAACCAGAATAGCTCAGGGCATGAGTAAGTGTCTTGAGAGTTGTGTTACAAACTTGGCAAGAATTGTGCAATTTCTTCAGAATGGGTTTAAATCCCTCCCAGTCGCGGGTGTGCCGGGAGACCCCCAGCCCTGCGCCCGGGACGCAGCCACCAACTGCTGGACCCCCATCTCCCCACCTGCCACCTGGGCTTTCTTCCACCAAACCTGCAGCAGCAAATAAACCAGCATTGCATAATTGTGCCCAGCCGTGGCCCTCTAAGTACTGTTTGCTCAGCTTATTAGCTTGAGCCTTTTGCATATCTCAGCTCTCCTGGATTGAACTCTTGTTGATAAGAATGATTTTTCGGTGTGTGTCCTGCATTCCTCCCGCATCCCACATCAGCCCCTGCTCTCCCCTTCGAGCCTGCCTGGAAAACAAGCGCTGGAGAACAGTGCTCTCATTTCCATGTGCCTACCGGGTTTTCTGCATG
>NW_010125114.1:8096-10605 GCF_000699245.1 Pterocles gutturalis
CACAGTCATTTAGGCTCGCTGGGATTTAGCAGGCACTGTCTGCTAATGCGGCAGAGGTCGGTATTGTCTTTTTTCGGTGGTTGTTTTCAAAGCAATAACCTGATGTGGCTTTCACATGATGTGCCCTGTGTCTGAGCGAGAGCAGAGCTTTCGGTAGGGCCGGGGGAGAGGATTTCACCCCAGCCCTGTCAGCACAGATGGGCAGCATCAGATCCACGCCGCTCAGCACCCCGCCTGCCCTGCCTTCCCCCCGCAATCCCAAATACACCCCCACAAATAAACCCCAAAGACTGGCTTTGCAGGGACAAAATCACCCAAATCTTTCCCTGTTTGGAAACAAAGTTTGAGCAACTTCTCCCCTTCCCCAGCCCAGATGGGATTTCCCATTTTGACGTCTCCAGGGCTGACTTTCCCTTTGCCACGGTCGAATTCCCCCTTACTGCACAGAGAACAGTGCATCAGGGCAAAACATCTGCTTCCTGCTGCTAATTTCTGCCCCTTGATAAGAAACCAAAGTGAAACCCTTCACAGGGCATCTGGAGGGCCAGGGGGCTGAGAATAGCCTGGCAGTGGGATCTGAAAGCTCCATGGGTTTGTTAGACATCACTTAAAAAAAAAAAAAAGTGCTGATACAGCTCCCAGCTCTGCCCTGTGCCCACTGGGGGCTGCTGGGGTTCTCCTCTGCTCTCATCCTCCAGCCCCTGCCCCATATTCCAGTAGCGCTGCTGCGATGGAGAGAGAGGAAAATCCTTGGGGAGCAGGTGGGAGATGCTCCCACCCAGCTTGTTGATCTGCTTCTGCCTCCCAAAGAGCCTGAGACCCCCCCATGAAGCAGCAACACCCCCAGGCTCCCAGCAGGACAGCAGCACCCAGGGAGAAGGAGATGCTGGTAAACACCAGGAGGGCAGCACCCTCCCCTGCTTTTCCAAGCCCCGCATGGGACCTGCCGCAGATGGGAGTGTTTCTAAGCAGCATCTTGAGAACATTCCTCCCTCCCGCGCAAGGCATTTCCTGGTGATAACACACTCCTAAGTAATGATCTCGCAGCATTATCCCTATTAAAGGGTCATTCGGGGAAAGTGTGATGGAAATTAGAAATTATTCAGGTCTGCCAACTGTATTTAACTTTCAAGCAGCTCTTAATTAGAAGCCGGGAGCCATTTATACAACCACTGAGATTTGCATAAGAATCTGCATATAAAACCCAGCAACTGGAAAGATTTTGATTTTTTTTTTTTTTCAAGTGACAAAGCAGCATGCCCAGGTTGGAGGGCACAAGGTAGGACCCTGGGTTGTGGTCCAGGCTCTGACAGTGATTTTAAGTGTGGCCTCAGGCAAGTGAATTCCTCTCCCAAAGCTCCAACTTTTCCATCTGTAAAATGGAAATCTGCATGTGTCCGAACTGCCTAGGTGGCAGTTGTGCTTGCAGAGGGGTCTGGCATCGCCAGGTGAGAAACCTTGGAAAAAAAAGCAAAGGAGTCCCTGTCCCTGCTGCTCTTGGGGATCAGGAGCTGCTCCTGAGTCACCCACAAATTGAGGCCACGGTGGAGTTTCTCTCCAGCTGAAAAACTCCTGCATGCATCTAGGCTAAAAGCCAAAGTCTGAAAACGAGAGTAAAATACCTCTGGGTTGCTCAGTCCCTGCTCTCACCTGGTTTGGTGGGAGATGTGACGATGGGTTCCACTT
Source organism: Pterocles gutturalis (assembly GCF_000699245.1). Lineage (NCBI taxonomy): Eukaryota > Metazoa > Chordata > Aves > Pterocliformes > Pteroclidae > Pterocles > Pterocles gutturalis. The sequence continues at coordinate 9,783 of NW_010125114.1, forward strand.
TCAGCTCCTTGCTCCTTTTTCTCTGGCTGGCGCTGGGTGTCCAGCAGCCCCAAAGCACGGGTGCCCATCTCTGCGCAGAGCGAGGGTGGGATGTCAGAGTCAAGCTCCCGGCAGCGGATGCTCCTTGCTGAAAGCCGTTGGCCAAAACCAGCCCCGAAACCCTGATTATTTTGTAGCTGTGCCCTCTAACTGGCTTATTCCTAGGATGCCAGTGGTATGGCTGGGAAATGCTTAACCAGCCAGAAAAAAAACAACAAAAAAACCAACAACAAAAACAACTTCTCGCTATTGCTCTGGTTGATTATTCTCCTGCCCAGCTCTTGCCTCCCTCTCCCTCCTCTTCCTCCCCACCCCATCCCTCTCCTGCCCCTCCCCGAGTACTGCCTGGGTGTTCATTCCCTCTGTTGAGCATCACCCTCCTCTCTTTTTTTGCTGGCAGCTGGACAAGGGGGACGTGACCGCGCTCAGCACGGTAGCCCCGACAGCACCGTCTGCCTGGACGTCCCCGATGGTACCCCTGACCCTCACAGGACAAAAGCTGCCATCGAACACCTGCACCAGAAGATCCTCAAGATCACCGAGCAGATCAAAATCGAGCAGGAGGCTCGGGATGACAACGTGGCCGAGTACCTGAAGCTGGCCAACAACGCGGACAAGCAGCAAGCCTCCCGCATCAAGCAGGTTTTCGAGAAGAAGAACCAGAAGTCGGCGCAGACCATCGCGCAGCTGCACAAGAAGCTGGAGCACTACCACAAGAAGCTGAAGGAGATCGAGCAGAACGGCCCTTCCCGGCAGCCCAAGGATGTTTTCCGGGACATGCACC
>NW_010125114.1:10655-11261 GCF_000699245.1 Pterocles gutturalis
GCGGCGTGGTGGAGGGCGTCAAGGGAGGGCTCTCGGGTCTGTCCCAGGCCACCCACACCGCCGTGGTGTCCAAGCCCCGGGAGTTTGCCAGTCTCATCCGGAATAAGTTCGGCAGCGCGGACAACATCGCCCACCTGAAGGACACGTTGGACGATGGGCACCCGGAGGAGGCGTCGCGGGCTCTCAGTGGCAGTGCCACCCTGGTCTCCAGCCCCAAGTACGGCAGCGATGACGAGTGCTCCAGTGCCACCTCCGGCTCAGCTGGTGGCAGCAACTCAGGGGCAGGACCCGGTGGCTTGGGGAGCCCCAAGTCCAACACGACAATAACTTTGACACCATCCTGGATGACCTCCGGGAGATCAAGGACAGCCAGTCGCACCTGGAGGACTCCATGGAGGACCTCAAGGCTCAGCTGCAGCGGGATTACACCTACATGACACAGTGCTTGCAAGAGGAGCGGTACAGGTAGGGATGGGGGGTGTCAGGTTGGCTTTTTGGGGAGCACGAGGCCACCATCGTAGGCTTGTCTGGGCTGCAGTCCCCAGTGCCCCCCTCCCTGCCTGACCCCCCAGCAGCACCACTCCCATGCAGGATCACACAAAGCTT
>NW_010125115.1:0-2648 GCF_000699245.1 Pterocles gutturalis
TTCCTCAGTTTAGCTGCGAGGATACTGTGCGAGATGGTGTCAAATGCAATGGCAATGCATGACACTTATCTATCACCCTCCAAAATATTCAGACCAAGCCTCTCTGCTATAATACAGGTCTGCCTGTGTTCAAAGCTTGACAGAGACTTCGGTGTAGCCTTCAACATTGACATTTGAGCCTCTTGCATGTATCACCCTTCTGTAAAATTACTGAGTGCTTCCCATTTAGAGCAGTGCACAGAATGCATGCCCTGGCTCCCCTTTCAGCACCACCTTAAAGCCAGGCAGACTGGGACTGCCGTGCACGCCTGAATAATTAATGGCTGTTTATCCAGGTACTAACAATGCTGTCTGGTTTGTTTTTTAATTGCAGCCTGCAAAGAGTGTTTCTTGGCTTATTTATTGGCTGAGAGTAGAGTGTGGTCAGAACAAGACAGCCAGCATATTTTAGAGTGCCAAATAGATTAAAACAAAGTGGAGCTCTTTGTCCTGACAGGTGAAAGCCACTCCTGTCCACAACGTGTGAGCATGGTTGCTTGTCATTATTAGCTGTCATTTGAAGGAAAGAATGAACGAGAGACCTAAACATTTGGGGAGAAATTGCTGGATGCACAATAGATAAATTCTCCCAGAGATCTGGTGTAGGATGGTGTGGATTTAATACATGGCGCTGGTTGTGGGAGCATTTTGTACATCTGGTTCCGTTCATGGGCTGGCTCCATTTGAGGAGGGGAGCCTTGGCTATTATTTCTTGGTCCCTCTCTTATTTTAGCTTCACATTACTCAATGTCTGATTATGTTGGACAATATTCACTGTTGTTGAGAACATTTTGGACAGCAGTGAAAAAATGCTGAGGATTATGTCCATATCATTCTATCACTTCTTTGTAAACCTGTGAGAGTGAGCCAAGGCAGGCATTGGATGCTTTGCAGAAGGAGGCATGCCAGCCTAGAATAAATAAATACATAAATTTGTCTCCTCTCTTTTCTCCCACCCTGACTGCCTATATAACAAGCAGATGAACTGGATATCCTCAAACCCCTTGAGTGATGGCCCCAGGTCTGAAAAATTAGAAGAGGGAAAAAGAAACCTACTTTGTTATAGGAAGATGAAGGCTAAGGAGGTGTCAAATTTGTAGACAGCTTAACAAATGTACAGATGATAGCTCCCACTAGCAGAGTTTGGGTATGGCACCTTGACAAGAACTCCTCTGGCTGTTGGTGGTGGCGGTGGGATGGGAATTTTGTAGGTCCTGTGAGTTTTGGCATCATGTGTTAGAACTGAGAACATTGCTGGGCATGCTGCTCAGCAAAGCAGGATTTCTATTCATGTTTTCTTTTCAAGTTTATCCAATCTGTTCTACAGCCATGATAACTTATGGCACAGTGCAATCCAAAAGCTGGTGTGGTAATATATCTATATATAGGTATGAAATGAGTTATACATGTTTACTATCTCAAATTGTGAGGGGTTGCTTTGAGAAGAATGGCTACTTGAATTTTGGGTTGTTATGTGAACCAAAAAAAAAGCCCAGACAGAATGTTTGGACCTAAGGAAGTATTAGAAGTCATTTCATTTCACTGTAATGTTTTCAGTGGATCGAAAATTCTGCAAGTATTCTAAATTCATACAGTGACTTCAGTGCTGCATATCATCTTTTTATCTTAGGTTTATCTGGAAGAAATATCTCCATTAACCAAACCGGAGGTGATTCAGGAATACTGATTATTTCACTGAGTTTAATATTACCTTATAATAAAACCTGTTCTTTATGGATTCACTTACTTAGGGCGATAGTGCTCACATATAGTAGATGATATTAAAATCTTTACAAATGTTTTTGTAAGTAACTAAAATTTCTCTGACATTTATGGTATTCCCTTTCCGTAGATTAGGGAATAAAGCAGTTACTTAAATTACCTTCAAAGCAAAACTATAAAGATTTCCAGTCAGAATTTACATTGAAAAAAAATGAAAACATAAAGTGCCATTTTGGGTGGTATGACTGTATTTTAATATATCCCATGCCCAGTGCCCCGTCACTGCAAAGGCCTGCAAACTGAATGCGGAGGACATACTGGCTTGTCTTTGTCTCGTCCCTTTTTGCCCAGCTGAAGAGGTGTGCTGCCCACACGAGGGACAGGTGTGCCATTCAAATGTCCAACACTATGAGGGACCAATGCAAGGTTTCCTGGCCACGTAGACAGAGCCTGAAGCTCTGCAGTAGCAGGATGTGCTCTGGATGAGGAGAAGGGGGGTTTGAGGCAATAGTGGGAATCCAGGAGATAATAGAATCATAGAACCATAGAATGGTCTCCCCCTGCCACAGGCAGGGACACCCTCCACTAGACCAGGTCGCTCAAAGCCTCATCCAAGCTGGCCTTGAACACCTCCAGGGATGGGGCATCCACAGCTTCCCTGGGCAACCTGTTCCAGTGTCTCACCACCCTCATAGTGAAAAATTTCTTCCTAATGTCTAGTCTAAATTTACCGTCTTTTAGCTTATACCCATTACCCCTTGTCCTATCACTACACTCCCTGATAAAGAGTGCCGCCCCATCTCTCCTGTAGGACCCCTTCAGGTACTGGAAGGCTGCTATTAAGTCTCCTCAGAGCCTTCTCTTCTCCAGGCTGAACAACCCCAACT
>NW_010125116.1:0-499 GCF_000699245.1 Pterocles gutturalis
CACAGGCGAGGGAGCAGGACACCCTTCTGCCCCACTGCCGCAGCCAAGCCAGCCTCTCCTGCCGGGAAAGGCAGCCTGGGCTGCACCACCTGCTCCAGCATTTCTAACAGGGAATGTTTTGGGGTCTTTTTTTGTTTGGGTTTTGTTTGGTTTTTTCCTGGTATGGCAGATTTTAGAAAACACCAAAAGAGAGCTGTGAAAAGATAACCCAGAGAGAGGTTGTACATGTTCTGGGGAGATGTCTGGAGGATCCCCGTGTCTCCCTGTCAGAAAACCAGCAGCCTGGTAGCAAGCCACCAGAGCTCTGCAGAGATGCTTCATGGATTGGACCCAGATCGAAGCCTCCTACCTGTTACACTCACCCCAGCACCGTCTCCTGCTGCACAGGGATGAAAGTCTGAACACAGGCATGCTCTGCACTCCTGGGCAAAGTAGTCAGAGCCAGGAGAGGCTTTTGGGGACATATCAAAGTCCTCAAATGAACAGAGATGCTGGGAAC
>NW_010125117.1:0-793 GCF_000699245.1 Pterocles gutturalis
GTCCCCTCCGTCACCCCGTCCCCTTCATCACCTCATCACCTTTGTCACCCCGTGCCCTTTGTCACCCTGTCCCTTTGTCACCTTGTCCCTTCGTCACCCCATCCCCTCCGTCCCCTCGTCACCTCTTCCCCTCTGTCACCCTGTCCCCTCGTCACCCCATCCCCTTTGTCACCCCATCCCTCTGTCACCCTGTCCCCGTCATCACCCCGTCCCTTTGTCACCCTGTCCCCGTTGTCCCTCGCCTCTTTCCCCCAGGACGACCCGGTGACGAACCTCAACAAAGCCTTCGAGGCGGCCGAGAAGTGGACATCCCCAAGATGCTGGACGCCGAGGGTGAGCTCCCGGGGCCCAAAACCCGCCCGATTTCCCCCAAAAAAATTTGGGGCACGAATCTGGGGCAGGAGGGAGTTTCTAGGGTTCCAAAACCCGCCCGATTTCACACAAAATTTTGGGGGGCACAAACCTGGGGCAGGTTTTGGGGGTTCAAAAACCCCCTTTCCTTCCCCCAAAAAATTCGGGGCACAAATCTGGGGCAGGAGGGAGTTTCTAGGGTTCCAAACCCGCCCGATTTCCCCCAAAACTTTTTTAGGGGCACGAATCTGGGGCAGGACGGAGCTTTGGGGATTTAAAAATCCTCCTGATTCCCCCCAATTTCCTGGGAATGTGGGGCAGGAGGGGAGTCTCCTGGAGCCCCCCCAGGGATGCTGGGGAGCTCGGAAAAAATCCCAAAACCCGGATTTTCGGGGAAGGGCGCCGGGCCGGTCCCCTCGGGGGGTTCCCCCGCCTCAGCCCC
>NW_010125117.1:809-1677 GCF_000699245.1 Pterocles gutturalis
TGTCTCCGCAGACATCGTGGGGACGCTGCGCCCCGACGAGAAAGCCATCATGACCTACGTCTCCTGCTTCTACCACGCCTTCTCGGGGGCTCAGAAGGTGAGCGGGGCCGAAAAATCGCCGGGGATGGAAAAATATCGCCTGGGGAGGGAAAAAAATCGCATGGGATGGAAAAAAATCGCGTGGGGAGGGAAAAAAATCACCTGGGATGGAAAAAAATCACGTGGGGATGGGAAAAAAATCACCTGGGACAGAAAAATCGCGTGGGGATGGGAAATAATCGCCTGGGGACGGGAAATAATCCCATGGGACGGAAAAATCGCCGGGGACGGAAAAAAATCGCCTGGGACGGAAAAAAATCGCCTTGGACGGGAAAAACGGAAAAAAATCGCCTGGGACGGAAAAAAATCGCATGGAGATGGAAAAAATGAGTGGGGATGGAAAAAAATTGCCTGGGGATGGAAAAATCGTGTGGGGATGGGAAAAAATCGCCTGGGATGGGAAAAAATCACCTGGGATGGGAAAAAATCGCGTGGGGATGGGAAAATAATCGCCTGGGATGGAAAAAATAAGTGGGGATGGAAAATAATCGCCTGGGGATGGAAAAAAATTGCCTGGGACGGAAAAAAATCGCGTGGGGATGGGAAAAAATCACCTGGGATGGACAAAATGAGTAGGGACAGAAAAATTGCATGGGGATGGGAAATAATCGTCTGGGGACGGAAAATAATTGCCTGGGACGGGAAAAAATCACCTGGGATGGGAAATAATCACCTGGGACGGAAAAAAATCGCGTGGGGATGGGAAAAATCGAGTGGGGATGGGAAATAATCGCCTGGGAAGGAAAAAAATAGCTGGGGGAGGGAAAAA
>NW_010125118.1:0-31880 GCF_000699245.1 Pterocles gutturalis
GGGCAGCTCGGCCGGGAGCCGGCTCACAGGGCAACCTCATGCCCTAAACCTGCTTTAAAAGCGACCCAAAGGCTTGGGTTCCTGTGCAGGGCTGTCCTCTGACGGGCTCTGGCTGTGACTAAAAGTAAAACCTCCTGGTTTTTCATCTGTGTCACCGTCCTGTTGCTTTCTGTGGGAGCGCTTTCACCTTTCTTTTAAGTTCTTTCTGAGGCAGCCCCTTTGGTATTTCTTTGTTTGATCTGTTCTGTCTTAACGTTGGCTGAAATTTGAAACGTCCCTGCTGTGCTTTCTGGTTTAATTGTTCTTTCCTTCTGTTTGCGTGCAGATGAATTATTTACCTTTTTGCCTTGCATTGGGCTGTGTTTGTCCAGGTGAAGGTAGGTGAGGGCTTGGTGCCCTTCTCTGGGGCTGAATGTGCTGAAAAAAAGTGAGTGAGGTGAGAAGGTGCTTAATCGAGGCTGAAATGAAGTGATAAGCTCCTCTTCTCAAATGCTAGGATGTTGAAATATTGCTTCCACAAGCCTAGAAAGAGAAGTGGAAATGCTTGCGATTGCTCCTCTAATGTGTAAAGAAACTTTGAATTGTGTAAGAGTGAGTTTTAAACTTGAAGCTTGCCTTTGAAAAATATGAACATCAGCAAGTCCTGGGCAGAATCGGGTTTGCTCACAGGGGAAGGGGAACGATGAAGTTTTCTGTGGCCCATTCTTGGTGGGGAAAGGATTGGTTGAGGTGAATGAGCTTGATGTGCTAGTGTTGTAGAAGTTGCATGGGAGTGTAATTAAATTCCTCTGCCTGCTCTGATTTCAGTATAAATGCATGCTGCTCTTCAAACATACCATGTAAATTAATCCAAATTGCTTTTAAGAGTAGACAAGACCTAAAAATGTAACTTTACATAGTTTAAATTCCTTTTCAAATGAGAGTGAAAAAAAAAAAGGGGGGGGAAGCCAAAATGAGGCCACTTATGGAGGGAACCTGGTTGGCACACAGTGATGCCAATTGAAATTAATACCTTGGGTGGTGATGGTAAAAAAAAAATAAAATCCTTGTCCCATTCAGAGTAGGTTTAAACTTGTTCTTCCCAGCAGTGCTGGAAATGACTGCGCTGGTCTGTCCTAAATCCGCGTGATTTCAAAGGTGTCAGCTTGTACTTTGACAGGGCTGGCTTTGTTATCGGGTAATGTCTCAAAGGGTGTTTTTCTAAGGAATGTTTCCTTTCGGGACTACTGAGAAATGGCTGGATGAGCTGTATCGGAGGCACAGAGCATCCTCAATTCCTGGAAGACAGGGAAAGGGAGCCCTGCTGGGAGCATGGGGCAGTGCAGAGAGGCTGCCACAAGCAAGGGGAATGTGGTCGCATCCTTGCTTTCATGCCTCTGGATCAGTAATCTGTGATTATACAGCTTCTGCTTCATTCAGTCATGGGTTAATTTGATTTCCAGTTTAATTTGATGACAGTTTGGAGAGCCAAATTGCTTGTATTTAAACAAATGACTTCTATTTTGATTGAATTTCATTGTGTTTGGCATGTGTTGGGGCATTATATGTATAAAAAATCGCTGATGCTGCAGTTCCTGCAGTTCTGTTAGTTGGTGATGAATATTCAGTTACGAGCTCTACAAAACCTCTGTCTGGCTTGTTGGGGGCTTAAAGCCAAACCCCCACAATGGTGGAAGCTGCGGGGTTTTGTCACTGGTCTAAGTGATGCCACGCACGAAGCAAGTTGCAGATATCCTTGGGATTATCTGGGTCACCTCCAAACATTATCATTTTTCAGGCAAAAGCAGAACTTTGGGCTACAGGTAGTGCAAAGGAGCTGGTACGGGGACAAAGATGTCACCGTGTTCCTGCTTCCATTAAAGGTGGGAATGGAGTGTGTGCAGAGATGCTCCGTGTCATTCAGAATTGTTTCCCTGATTTTGTTTAGTTGGGATGTTCTGCATACAAGTGCTGTGTGGGTTTTTTGTGAGTGTGAGAAAGCTTTTTTTTTTTGTGGTGGGTTTGGAGCCTATGGAAAACTAACGGCTGTGTGACTGCAGCAGCGTTAGGCCTCAGCTTTGTGTCGAGGGGGAAAAAGCCCTTTCAGAGATCTATTTTTATCATTTAATTAGTAGCTCTTGCTGACTTGTCAATGCTGCGGTGATAACTGTTTCCAGTTCTTTCCTGCGCAGTGTGGTCACGCATTAGTCAGGCAGTGAGTGCACCAGCCAGAGGTCCTACCTTTGCTTGGCTCCGGCTGTGGATTTTTAACTCCTTCCAAACTGTGCCCCCAAATCCAAGGGCAGATTCCAGGTGAGGAGTCAGCATATAAAGAATTTTGTGAATCTTCAGCTGAGAATCTCGAAATGCTTTCCAAATGGTGCCTGTCCTTAATTTTTCTCTGCCCTGGAGGATTTTTTGTGTGTCACAAGGAGCTGAGGTGTGGAGGTTGGTGTGATTTGCTGATGGCTGGGTGACCAGCTTGGGATCATTGGTCTGCAGACTGCAGATTTCCTGATTCTGGCTCTTATCTGCTGGTTTTGAATGACTCAGGTCAGTCTTCCGGGGTTGGCAGGTGACTGTGCCAAACCTCTAGCGATGACTAATAATCCATCGGTATTTATGCTCCTTGCAAACAAGGAATTGTTGTTTTCCTGGTTTCTGAATGCCAAAGCCCTTCATCTACAGATACTGTTCTTGTGCTGCTTGTTCTATTGCTTCGGGTGTCGACTTGTTTTTGATTATCAGCTGTGCTGAGATACGGAGGTGTGAGGCAGCTCTTGTCCCCAGCTGCAGCCTGGTTGTCACACTGTTTGAATTTCTTTGTTTACTGAGGACTGTATGATCTTTCCACGTTGCACTGGGGAAGGGATGGGGGAGGACTAAATATCTCCAGAGAGAAGCTTTTAATGCTCTTAGTCAAAGGAACAGACCTCATCTCATAACTGGATGAATTGTGTGAAATAACACGAAGCACCGGTGGCAAAGATAGGAGAATTGAAAGCGGTCCAAATGATTTCTCTCTGCTGAATCCTGGAAATAGATTCCTCCCCCCTCCCCAAGCTGTTGGCTAGCAGCAGCAATCGGAGGGTGGGGGGGGGGAACGGGTAAACAGATTGTTAACTTCTTATTCTTTTGTGTTTGCGGTTTGCTGGTTACAAAACACGGTTAAGAATTGCTTACCGACCAGCTGCACGGCTGAGGTCAGGAGTCGCGATGGGCAAGGTGTTATCTGTCACGAGTTACCCATGTCTGCTGGATGCCGTGGGGCAAAATAAGGTGCGTACTGATGAGGGCAGTTCGTGCAAGTCTGGCTCTTCTCTAGCTCCTCCATAAGCTCCTCGTCTACCCCAGCTGCGTGCCTTTCGAAGCAGATTTGGTAAAGATCATTGGACTTTGGTAAAGTGTAACGGCTCCTAAACCAGAGGGTTTGGACATCTTCACTTGGCTGGCTCCAGAAAGCTTCTGCTGAAAGTGTGAACCTCTTTGCAGACAGGTGAGGTAGTGGCAGCCTGGTTTTCCTTTAATTAATGAAGCCACAGAAGTGAACCCCTTAATTAGAGATGCGTTGCCATAGATTTAGCTGTCTAAAATCAACTGACATGAGTCCCACCCTTGATTTTAAACTTGAGTCAGCCCCTGATGGGCTTCCTTCATGCTTGTCTGTGGAAGAGGTGAGTCTCTGAATGTGCCTGTTTTTCTCCCCTGAAAACTGTTAGCTTTTAAGGGTGCAAGCAAGAAAAATTTGGCTCGAGTCCTGCTGAGAAGCATTGATTTGTGAAGTTGGGTCAAAGTCTGAGAGGCACTGTCCTGTTTGGTGTCTGCACAGAGTTCAGCGCCAGGGCTTGCTCAGGGCTCTTGGTGTTATAACGCCGTGGTGCAGAGAGTGTCTTGGCAAAAAAAGAGGTGATTGCTGGACACGGCCTTCAGGTAGGAGGTTAGGAGCACAAGCCATGTCTCCGTGGGTTTGCAGGGACTGTGCTCACAGAGGTGACGTTTCCAGAGGTGCTTGTGGATGGGGGGAAAGCCAAAGGTTGTCGCCTTCAGAGAATTTGAGCTTTGAACAAAGCATGTCACTGTCTCAGCCACTTGTAAGGGGACTTTGGCATTTGCTGTACTCACGTGCCTTTGAAGGTTGCGTTCTCTTGTCTGATTCTCTCCTGCTTAAAGCCAAATCAGTAACTTTTATGTCATTGACTGAATTTGCTGGCGGAGGTCTGGGGTGACTGGCTGTTCTGGCAGAGCCTGCTGGAAGAGTGATTTCTATCAATGTTTCATCCTTGGCAACAGCTCCCCTGCAGATGCATGAAAGTGGTGGTGTGGTATTGATTACTCTGATCTCCAGAGCTGCTTAAAAGTTTTTTGCTGGAAGCAGGTTTGCAGGTACAGCTATTACCAGCCTTCGTGTCCTAGTGCAGAAGAGACCTCAGCGGGTATATGCAGGGATAGAAGCAGGTTGTAGAGGGTTTGGAGTGGGCTCTGCTGGCTGACCAGCCTGCCTCGGGCTCCCTGGGAATGCATTTTGAAGCTGCTCTGGCGCAATATTGACAGTGGAAATCTGGATGGAATTTCAGTTGCTGATCTCTGCTCCTGCATGGAGTGACCTTGTGCTGCCTGGGTTATCCTTATCAGCTGGGACCCAGGAGGAGGAGAATTACTGAAATCAGTGATAGGCTGGCTGATTTGTGCTAGCAAGGCTGGTCTTGGATTGCTGGGATATTCAGTCTCGTCTGTCTGTGCAAACCAGGTGTTACTGTGAGGTGGGAAATGACAGAAGTAGGAAAAGGGCTATTAAGTTCATTTGGGTTTGTTCCCCTGTAAAGGGTGTTTGTGTGATGCCAAAAGAGAGAACAAATAATTAGAAGCAAAGTCTTTTTCACGATTTTTTGATTAGTAGCAGGTAAGATGTGGCATGTTCCCTGTAGGGTCCCTGAAGCTTCATTTACCTTGTTCTGAGAGTTAAATTAGTGCCTATATCCTGCTTCTCACTTGATGTGTATCCTGTTCCTCCTGGCTGTGGATCAGGGACAGAGGTGAGCAAGGTCACTGAATTTTTCATCTTGTACTTCCAAATCATCTCCTTCCTTTGCAGGGGAGGATTTAACCTACACAGTTATTGACAGAAACGCCTGAGATCGCAGGCGTGTGTAACCAAGACTTCTCTTGGCTCGGCTGCGCCTTTTAGAGCAATGTCAAACTTTGGGTGGAATTGTCAAATGAGTGCTGTCAGGCTCTCTTGACGTGTGCCATTTTACAGCAGTTTTGAAATGAGCTGTGGCTTTAGGCCACCTGGCTTCTCTGGTACCTGTTGAGCACGAAGTGAAGAGAGTTAATAGAGGGCCAGCACTGACAGAGCGAGGAAACGTGAGGAAAATTCATCCTCGCTAGCTCAACCTGACACCGAACATTACAAGAAGTGATTTTTGCTGTTGTTATTGTTCTGTTTCACTTGTCTCATAAATACTGGATTTTTTTTTATTTTTTTTTTTTCCCCTGAATGTGAAGATCAAGTTTGCAGGGAGGGAAGTGTCTGGGCTGGAAAACTCTGCTCACACACGGGCTCCTCAGTTGCTGCTGCTGCTGTCTGATTCAGGCTGGCTCCTTCCATACCTCACCCAACACAGCACTGAGAGCACTGGGAGCATTAGGAAAGCGTCTGGCTTCTTGGAGGGGTGGTGGTGGGCTTCCACAGAATGCATCTGGTAGAAAGCAATGGGGGAATTTTCAAGATGGATTTTATTAAGCAGGCTTTCAGAGGGGTGTTGAACCTGCTGCAGTGGGTGCAGTCCGGTCACCAGTATCAGGCATACAGAGACCTGAGTGAACACGTGGGGCTTGGAAAATCCAGTGAAGGAGCGCTGTGAGACTGCTGGATCTCCAAAATCCATTTGACACTAGTGATTACATTAATCAGTACTGCTTCTCATCTGCTTTTAGCTTCCAAACGAAGCCTTCAATCTGTATTCTAATGCCTGCGTTCTGCCTACCCATCAACTAGACTGAGTAGAGGGGAAATAAGGATGCTCGGGTGGACAGGAGACCTCATTTAGCTTCCAGCTCTGTTCCTGCCCTGCTGTTTGATGTCAGGCAAGTCACTTTTTCCTGTTTCATCCTCCTGTGTATGCTCTCTAAGGTTACGTGTCCTTAGCGAGGGCGTAGTCATGCTCGTGTTCATAGCTAGAGGGATGTATTAACGCATCTCAGCCTTCAGGGCCGTAATTAGCAGCCAGGTTATACTGGTCTGGGGCCCATCGTACTACGTGTCGTACGGTCTGTAATGGGACCTTTCCTAAATAGAATGCTGCTGTGGTCTGGGTGAATCAGCAGTGTTTGAGTACTTTCTTAATTGGTACCATGTCCTATATTTTGTGAATGTGTATTTGAAGTTTTAGCTCTGCATTTTTTTTTTTTTAAATTGGAATGGTTTTCCAGGTTTCATACTGGACTTTTCTCCCTGTGGATCTTGTTTTCTGTGTTAAGTTCCTTTGCAAGGGAGGATTTTTCAGAGCTTTCCTAGTGAAATAGGAACAAGTTTGCCTTGATTCTTCAGTAAATTAGTGCTGCTCTTGGAAAGTGGTATTTATAAAGCTGCTGTGCTACATTTCAGTGTGCAAAGGGAGGTGGGGGCAGAAATCTGCTTCTCCTTTAATAAGAAATTGTATAGATAATGCTCTTGCATGGAGAGAGCAGCAGTCCTTGCATAAACACTGGATATATTAACATTTCTAACTAGTAAATTTATGGATAATCTCTTCTTTTAGAGGATTTATTCTGATTTGAGAGTATTAGTCTCTGGGAAAATTAAACCTCTTTTAAATCCACTTTGTTCAGACTCTAGACCGGGGAACTGCTGGTAAACCCTGCCATCTTCCTCCAGCTTTTCTGCGGGCTTGATTGGAAATGCTGTGGAGAGAGACACAGCTGGTCCAGAGGCATCTGGGGTTTGGTTTTAGGTGCTTTATCCAGTTGTGTCAAAATGGATTTGAAAACTGTTCGCTCTGTTCCTGTAATGAGTGCATGCAGCTTTGAGCACCGCCAAAAAAAAAAAGCCCCTAAACCAAACAGCGTAAAAGGAAAGAAAGATGAAATGTTCACAGGAACTGTGAAGGGTCTTAAAGCTTCTCGTCTGTGCGATGCTGCAGTTTTGGGATGCTGGGGGGTGTCTTCAGTGACCAAAATGTCAGGCTGCCTGCTGGCGCTGGGCGCTTCCGGGACTGCCGAGGCGTACCTCTCTTTCAGGTAGCTGATTCACAGCCCGGTGTGTTTATTCATAGTTTCTACAGCAGTGAAATCTTTAACGAGAGGGTGGAGTTCACTTTCAGTTCATTGCAGGGTTTTCATTAACATTATGGCCGGTTCATTAATGTGTTCTGATCGGTGTCATTTTTATAGGGGAGTAATGTTGAAGGATATTCTGCGTTTGTGGTGCGTGTAATGAGCACTGAAGCAGCTCCAGCTTTTCTAACACTTGCTTAATATTCAACTTTTCTAACGCTTGCCATGAGGATTTCTTGAGGTTTGTCTGTACCATTCTGTGTGGCTGCATTGCTAAGTAAATGAAAAGAGTAGGATTCCTGATGTTGGTGCAGGATATTTAGCTTACTACCTTTTGATTATCAGTTAAGATAGAACTACCTGAGCATACCCAGGGCGGATGATGGTACATCCTCTCGTACTCTTCACGAGTCCTTCCCTTGGGGTTTGACATTATCTGCTGGCTCGTAAGTTATTGGGACACTCTTTACAACAGCTATTTAGTCCTGTCTTACTGAAAGCTCAAATTCTTGGGTATTTCCAAGGTGACTTTGCTGCAGGAAGCTATTCAAGCCTTCATTCTTAGTGCCAGTAGCAAGGGTTTTGATTTGCATAATCAAGATAATGAGGTGGATAGTGTTTCTTTGTGTATTTAAAGCTACATGGCGTCTTGTCCTACAAAAACATGGTGCATTCTTGAACTCGGAGCACAACGTTGATCCTGGAGAAGGGTGTTAGCTGAATACGTCCTCGCTGGGCAGCACTTTGGGGATGGCTGACCGTGCTGCTAATGAGCTGGGCAAGTAAAGCTTTCTCATCCAAAATTGTGGTTCTGATGTGGCACGTGACTTGCCGCTGACAAGGAGGGCAGTTGAAGTAGGAGGCTGTTGGGAATGGATTTGTATCTGCATTAAACAGAAGGAGGATGTCCATTGCCAACAGCCTGTCAGGGAGATGCTGGTTAAAAATCACTGCGCTTCACTTTGCTGTGTGCTGGGTTCGCCAGCAGCAGACTGACTTGCCCACGTCCTGAAGATGAACCATGTTTGGGGTTAAACTGCTGTTCCAAAATGGCCAGTGACGCAGTTGCACGAGGAGCCGGGGTGGTGCATGTTGGCGTGTGGCTCGGCTCCATCAGTGGTGTTAGTGTCTTGCACTGCACAGCGATTCACTCCTGTTTTGTTGGAGGTGTCCCTTCTGTGCCTGTCCCTCGCAGCCAGAGATCAGAGCAGCTCTTCTGTCACACAGAGGCTTTGCAGGTGAAGTGGAGCTCCTGGTTTATTTGCCTTTTCCGTTACAGCGTTAAAGGCAGGACCAGTTTGTTCCTTGCTTTCTGTCTGCAGCAGTTGGGACATGAGATCTTCTAAACCCTGTGGAGCCTTCTCGCAGTGACAGGCTTGAGAATTAAATTCACTGTCCCCACGGGCTCTGTCTTCAAGGAGCATTACTCGCTAGAACGCTGTGTTTCTGATGGCTGATGCTAACCGAGCCGAGCTGCATGGCAACTGCTGTTTGGCTGTGTTCGAAATACCCATCGTGGGGTGAAATGTTTGCTGTCTCTTAGCAGAGTGCTTGTCAAATTGTTTCATTGAGAGCACTTGGCTCTAAATTTTTGTGAGCCTGGGCAACCACAGCAATTGTTTTGCAAGGTGAGACATTTCTGTTTTGACGGGCAGGAGAAGTAATAAAGTGTGATTCATAAGAATGATGAGTCTGGGTTTGGATTGCTGAACTTTTTTTTTTTTTAAAGGCTGTTAGCATTTGTCTTCAAAGAAGTCTGAGCTGAAAGCCAGAAGTTAACAGAAAGGGTTCCTGAGCGGTGCTGGTAAGATGTGTCCAATGGATTGAGCTCCTGGTATGCTTGAGGGGACTGGGAGAATTGGTGTTGAGGCCACGTGAGCCACACAGCGCCGCGCTCGCAAATCCTTCCCCTTGTGCTGGGGGTGCAGAGGGAGGTGGCACCGAGGCGCAGGGGAACGCGGGCTCTGCCGGGGTGCAGGTCGCTGCTGTGCCAGCTGCGGCTTTCCCTGGGAGCCATGGCACTGCAGCTCTGCTGGGGAAATGATTAACCGTGCCCTGTTAATAGCCAGTGCTTCAGATGGAGGCATGCTGCAGATGGCCGGATTTGCTAAACAGCACACGGGGACCGCAAGCAGGGGAGAAGGGAAGGAGATTTCGGTCTCTGGTGCGTGCTGTTCTCAGTGTGCATTGCAAAGCACTGCAGGAACGGCCTCTCGCACTGATTTTCTGTCTGGGCAGAGGCAGCAGCAAGGATCTGTATGAATAATCGGCTGTCTCTGGTGGCCAGGCACTCCATTTGCATCGTGCAGCCTGGTTCCTGCCGAGAATCCAGGTCTCGCCTAAATACCTGCAGACCTGAGGGATTGTGATGTTGGAGGCAGGTCCTGCAGGAGCGAGCGAGGCAGGTCAGCTCCCATTTCAGCCTTTTATTGCCTGAGAGCAGGGCTATAGCTTCCTTTGCAAAGGGGTTATTTCCTTCCTGTAACATGGTATTGAACGGGAGGAGGGTGTGCAAGAAAGTGAAAATCGGTAGTTGTCTGTGGTGATGACTGAGCCATTGCAGTTAAATTTGTCACATTTTCTGTTGCTCTCGGGGGACAGGTAATATGTCAGCTGGATTGCAGGGCCTGATCTGCTGGCTGAGAGAGCCAGTCCCCAGAAGTCAGAGTGCATGTGTGTTTTAGCAGATTGCAAGTTTAATTGGCCTGTGTGTGAGGCTGAGCTGTTTTTGTAGCTGGAGGATTGCTGATTTATGTTGTGATCCCTTAACAAAACACTTCTTGTGGAGGCAGACTCTGCCATGAGGCTTTGTGTCTCAGGCCGCCGCAGTACAAAGGCTTTGCTGGAAGTGGCGCAGGCTTGCTGTGCCGTGTCTCTTGTGTCCATCCGTGTGTGCTGGCTGAGGGAGAGCTGGAATGTGGAAATGGTTTTAATTGTGTGGGGGAGCAGGTGGCTTTCCACTGCATGGGTTTACAATGGATTGTTTATTCCAGTGTAGGTTGGGGTAGGGTTTTGTTGCTTTCTGTTGTTCCAAGAAAATGGGAGGAATGAGGGGCAGAAAGGATGGAACTGGTTGAACTGGAATTAAAAAACAGCAGGGTCCTGCTCACTTCAAAACCTGGGGCTGGCAAATCCTGGTGCATTGGGATCTCTTGGAGTTTCAGGTTTTTGCTCCTAGGTGTATTGGAGGGGTTTAATAGTTTTGTAGCAGAGATCTCAAATCATAAATGTGAGTAAACGAGTCCTGTTCTGTCACAATATTAGATTCTCTGAGAGTATCTAGCATAGAAACTCATGGCTTGGGGATCTCACTGGCTCAGCATGGAAAGATAAGGATGGCACCTTTCCCTTGGTGTTTGCTGTGGAAAAAGGAGGAGTGGGCAGGATCGCATTGATTCATGTCAGATCTTTCAAGCCTGTTGGTGGTGCTGGGCAGCCTGACTTGGTGCCTTTCTAACCCAGTCTTACCCCTTGGCTGTGACAGCAAACTGTGCTCTCCAGTGTGAGTTCTGTGTCGCAGCTGTGTAAACACCCAAACTGCTCTTGCTGCTGAAGAAGTGGGTCTGTGTATTCCCTCCCTTCCCTTCCACTCGCACAACATGTGACAAACAAATTGAGGAACTGGACTGGATTCAAACCAGCTGTTTCTGCACCAGGCTGGTTTTGTCTGGGGTCAGCTGCTGGATGAGATTCCTGATGCCAGCGGAGAGGAGGGCGTGCAGAGCTGCTCCGTGCGCTGCCAAGCGCCTTTCGTTGCCTCCTGCACGGAGCTGTTTTGGGGTGCAAGTGCAGTTGCTCAGGTCTGTGTTTGGGGGTTGTGCCTGTGTACCCTCACCTGCTGCTTGCCGTTGAGTTGCTCCCACGAGGAAGCTCAGGTTTAGTTCTTTCTCCGGTTGTCTTTTCAGTTCAAACTAACCCAAAGAATGCTGCAGGCCTGGAAGTGCTACACTACAGGTTTAGGATGGTTTGTTACTAGGGGGCTTTTACTCAGGCCTGTTAATTTTTATGGGCAGCCTGTTCTTTCTTTTGGCTCGCACAGATGACTGCTTTCTCCTGACAAAAACCTTATTCTATCCCAAATGCAGTACTCTATTATATTTTTGCAGGACATCAGGGAAATTGGGGTGCTCTGCTTCTTTCTGTGTCACACTCTTTTTGCTGCAAATCCAGGTGTGGGACATAAAGACCTCAGTAGTTTGTGCTATGGTAAAAGCTACGCAAAGCTTGACTCTGCAGCAAGCTCGACCTAACCTAAGACTGAGAGGGAGTCTTAGTGATGGGGAGGGCAGCTGAAGAGATCAGCAGTTCCAGCTCGCTCCACGGGCTGCCTTCCCCAGAGCTCCCTGACCCGTCTGGAGGGACCGGAGAGGCTGCAGAGAGATGCAGTTACAGGAGCCAGCAAAGGAATTTACAGTGAAGCAAATGACTGATGGTTGGCAGAGCTCCCGCAGCCTTCTGTACGCTCCTTCCTCGCTGTTGGGATGTGAGGGGGCAAACCTGTTAACTTCAGTCCCAGGAAAGCTGCTGTGGGTTTGTGTGTGGGCATTTGACAGCTCGCTGCAAAATTCATTGCTGTCATGCAGCTATTGTGTATCTAAACACTGCTTTTTGTGGATGCCTTTTGGTGAATTGAAGTGTTCCTCAGATGAAGTAATTTAGGAAATCTCCATTTATGGGCAAACCCCAAAGCTGGCTGACACATGCCTGCTGTGGCCTTCAGATGAATGACATCATCCGTCCAACTTCATCTTCTGTCAGAATTGACAGGTATCCTGTCCCCTCTGAAGACTGCTGTAAGTGCCATTAATTTACAGAGTGCAGGTGGGTCAGATTGGATGGAGCTTCTGTTCCTTTTTACTCAAAACAGCTATTCCTTCACACCCTTTTTATTGCAGAACAGTGTCACTGCAGGTCAGTGTGATCTGCACAAACACTTCCTTTGGCCACCTTACCACGAGGTTTCCTTTTAGAACAGCTTGGCTTGGCATTTGGAAGTAAGAAGTGATGGTGTGCTGAGCGTTTACGGGCAGAGATGCAATCCCTGCACGCAGCGACCGAGCAGCTTATCTCGCATGGCAGAGGTACGCAGCAAGCCTGTCGAATCTGTTCCCTCACGTGTGTGCCGAGTCGCGGTGTACGTGCTGGAGATGACTGTCAGTGGTGGCACAGTGGTGGGGTTTGTTCCTTAGAAGGGCACGTCGTGCTGGGGAGGGATGGAGAAGGGGTTTGGCTGGGCGGCTTTCTGAGGACACATCTAACAGGGTTAAGCGTTCAACGTGAGCGGGTATGTGTTGTGCAGTCTCTCTGTGGTGAGTTACATCTCCTTGGAAGCATGGGCCATGCTGAAAGATCTTCCTTCTCCTTAAAATGGAATATTTCACCACCTGCTGCCTTCTGTTAGAACTGAACGAAGGTGTGTTCCCCATGACTGATGTCAGCTTTCACTTGAAATGAGTTAAGTTTTCCAGCTGTAGGTAAGGATACAATCCTAACGTGGTTTCAGCGTATTTGTACGTTTCCAGAAATGCTGTCAGCTTATCCTGGTGGCTGCCTGATATGGATGCAGATTTCTAACTCCTGGGGCTTACTCAGAGCTACCTTTGAAGTTTTAAAAGAGGAGCAAAGTTCTTTTAATTTCTAGTTTATATGGCTCCGTATGGATGTAGGTCCTGCTACTGTTGACATTTTTTCTTAACATGCCTTTTCCATATTACATTTTTTTAAGTGACCACATTCTCATTGACTTCTACTCCTTTTCATCTCTGTTGCTCTGACGTAGTGGTCCATTCCCAGCAACTTTGTCGTTTAAAATCTGCTGGGAGTGCTCGTGTAGGTGGAGGGAGCGGGGGGTACTTCTGTAACCATTCCTCATGCTGGCACCTATCGAAAGGTCTTGTTTGCTGAGCAAACCAGCAGTTTCTGGCTTGTTGATAGCTGTGCTGGGGAGTGTGGGGGGATCAGGGAGTGTGTTAACGAACCTGCCACGATGTCCAAGGACACAGGAGTTGGACAGAACAGAGAGGCTGAAGCTGGCGTATGAGAGAGGTCACCAGAAAGGCACAGCTTACAGTGCAAGCTGCTCATTTTTAGGGATTTTTTTCTTTGTTGTATTTTAATTCTCTTGTGAAGCTCCCAATGCAGGCTCTTGCTGATATTGGACTTCTAATCACCTTGCGAGGTGGATGTAATTCTCACTTAGCTCTGGGGTGGATTTATTCAGGGTGATCCAGAGTCCAGTGATCTGACAAACCAACCAGGTGTGCTGGTCCCCAAGGCAGGGCTGGGAGCTGCTGGACGTGCCCTGAGTGCTCCTGTCCGAGGCACGTCTCCTGTGTGGGACCCTCTGGACGCATCTCCTGTGTGGGACCCTCCGCTTGTGAACCGGGAGCTCACCGTCCTAGGTACGCAGACCAGAGCGCCAGCTCCGGTGAGCTTGCAGTTAATACACCCCATCCAAAGGCGTTTCCTCAGCCAGCAGCTTCTGTGCCTTGGAAATGCGTTTGATACACTTGATGCTTTCTCCTTCCACGTCCTGTCTGTTCACTGATCTGCTGGTTGCTGTGGAAATTGATTCCTCTGGGTTAATGGTGCAGGGTTGGCAGAACAGCAGTTCTCATTGCGTTGACTTTTTGGACCAGATCAACTCGCCTGCCCGCAGGGCGTGATGTGAGATGTGCTTGTTGGGTTGGGTGTTTTCTAGCCATTGTTAAGGTGGAAGGTCCTTTTGTGGCTGAAAAGAAGCGGAAAAGATAGTTTGCTGAGCTCTTAATGCACCTAAATGTGTTGGCTGGAAATTGTCATCTCTCAATGGAGAGCGGCAATGAGAGGACCAGGGCAGGCTGGAACAAACTGTTCCTAGTGGGGCTTTAAAAAAAGGTGGTGGTGATCTCAGATTGTCCTCCCTGAGGTTTGTATCAGTGCAACACCTCCAAAAGGTCTGAAAGATGACTGACGGTGTGTGAGTTAGTGGTGGTGTTAACCCCTATCCAGAAAGGAATAAATTTCCCCTGAGATTAAAATCGATTTAGGGCATATTAGGTCAGATTGCTGTAGTAAGCACAATCCTCGTGCAAACAGTGTTGCTGCTTCATAAACTTTGTGCACAGCAATGAGAGCTACAAGTGATTTTTTTTTTTTCTTAAAGGAAATGTTCTTGCTCAGAAACTTTATGGGTTTATTTTCACGGTGGGATGCCTCGGCGCCTGTACTTGTGCTATAAAGAGATTGCCAGATCAGTAGTGGGAATTAATTTATCTGTTGTTACAGTTATGGCTGGGGCACCTTTTTATTAAAGCTGGAGCTGTGGAACACAAGAAGAATAAATTGCCTGAGGAGGGTTTCTTTAAGGAAATTCAGTATCTCGATCAGAAGTAATTAGAAATTATTGTAGTGAGACTGCGAAGGAAAAAATAAGGGCTCCAACTGAATTACAAAATCGACCTGAACTCCTTACTGTTTGGCAAAGTTTGAATCAGAAGGTAAAACTTAAGGCTTCTTCTGTAGACACAGTGACGTGATTCCAGAGTGTCCATTCAGAGGAAGATTTAATTTTAAATAGCAGAGCTGTGTCCAGTTAACGAGTGTTGACTCTGTAAGTCGATAAAGAGCCCTACGCAGCACAGGTTTCCTGGATCTCGCCTCCTTTAAAGTAAGAACATTGCATTGCCTTTCAGTCTGGAATTTGATTAGAGGTGCCTGTTGTATGTCCTCAGATGTGTGCTGGTGAAAGCCCAGGGTTTAATCAGATTGCACGTACCCTGCGGTTTGTTTATCCCGGGAAGCAGCCGGGCATGTGGCGGGGAACGAAGCGAAGTGCCTTGGGAAAGACCCATATGGCAGGACTGCAAATGCAGCCGCTGCCTCTGCTGCTGCTGGCTTTTTCAGGGCGCAGGTGAGCTTTCCGCCAAATCCTGGTTAGTGCTTTGATAGCGGCTAAACTCATTCCTGTCGCCTCTTGAAAAGAGACGCTTCGCAAGCTGGCTTTGCCGTGGCTGAGACGACGAGCGGCCTCGTTTTGGTGAGGAAATAGTGGTTGCAAATGAAATCGTCTATCGAGTCATAATTACGGGGGCATTACCGCAGCATTGCCGTGTGTACTCTCCTACTTTGTTTTCATTGAAAGTTTGACGAAAATGGAAACCACAAAACTGAAGCAAGGGTGGTTTGTCTTTCACCCCAGAAGCCAGAGGTAAAGAAGTAACCCTGTTATTAGGTGCCTTTTGGGTGCGTGTTGCAGTGCGGCACAGACACAGATTATATACAGACCAGGTGGTGTGTGCAACCCGGAGTCCTCAACTGCGCGCCTTAATGGTAGGTCCAGGCGCCTTTTGGGTGCGTGTTGCAGTGCGGCGCAGACACAGATTATATACAGACCAGATGGTGTGTGCAACCCGGAGTCTTCAACTGCGCGCCTTAATGGTAGGTCCAGGATGGAGGATTTTGTTGCTGATACATCCACACAAGTTCATTCTTCTGCTTCATGGCAGACAACCACAAGCAGAGGACTGAGGTGGTGTTTTCAGTCGCATTTGTCAGGTTCAAATGGATTTTGTTCAGTCGATGCAGTTTTTCTTGGGAGGTCCTGTGGGGTTGTAAGAGCAGCTGTTGCTCCTTCAAAAGCTGGAGGCTCCTTGGGAAACTGTAAAGGCTTTTTGCTGAATCAGTGCTGAGACCGTATGAATGTGATGATTATCTCTGATTAGTTTTTTGTGGCAGAGGTGTGAGATCCTTCATCAGTCTCTGTACAAATTCGAAAAGGGTGGAAAATAATTGTTAACTTTGGGGGAAAAAAATATAACTTCCTATGTACAGGTGCATTTGTTCCGCTCATGAGGTTGCTATCATGAGTCTGCTTTGCTTTGCAGTGTTGTTAGCTTCAGACAAGCTGTCCCATGCTTTCGGGCTGCTGCAGTTTCTCTGCCCTGGAGTCAGTAATCCTCTCGTTTCTAACCATGTCTGCGGTTCTGTACGGGTAGAGTTGGTTAGAGTTTTTTTTTTTTGAGTAAATTGAAATTCCCTGCAAGGTGTGGTACAAGAACAAACCGTTGTAGGAGCAGGTATGTACTGATCACAAAGGAATTTTAATTTCTGACAAGCCCTATTGTACTGAAATCAGTTGTGCAGAAAGACGCGATGGAAACCTGCCAGTTCCAGAGTTGAAAGAAGCGTGGTGCTGCTGGGGCTGGCATTTCACAGGAGCTGCGAGCTGACCTTTAGCTGCTTTTGGAAGGGAGACCTCCTGCAGCCTCATGTCTACAGGGTTTTCTCCCTTAAAAAAACCCTGAGGTTTGTGTTTTTGTGGCAGTGCGACAAGCTGGAGGAGATCTGGGTGAAAAGGAATCTTTTTATTGGTGACCTGCGTTTAGGGTGGTTGAAGGCAATCAGGCTGGCTTTTGGGTTTGAATCTGAGATGCTCGATGTTTAATACATTGTGTGCTGGTTTATAGCTTTTAGGAGTGTCTACCGTATTTTCTCCCTTAAAAAAAACTTGAGGTTGTGGCAGTGCAACAAGCTGGAAGAGATCTGGGTGAAAATGAATCTTTTTATTGGTGGCCTGTGTTTAGGGTGGTTGAAGGCAATCAGGCTGGCTTTTGGGTTTGAATCTGAGATGCTTGATGTTTAATACATTGTGTGCTGGTTTATAGCTTTTAGGAAAAAAAAAGCATCTCAAGACTTTTTCTGTTCTTAATATTCACAGGTCTGAGGAATAGAGACCACACTCCTGAATGCTTTCCCTTTCCACTAATAGACCCTCTCTGAAGGTGAATTAGACTCCAGGATTTTCCCGATCGCCCGTGTGCTTCCTATTACGGCACTAATTAATTTGTACAGCCCTTGTTCTGCTGCAGAGGTCGGGCTGTGCTCTGGGTCTGCAGAGGCTCTGCTGGTGTTTTTGTAGCTAGCCAGGGATGCTCTGGGGCTGCGGTGGCCGGAGCAGCAATAACGACGTTCCTCATACGGGAATTACGTAGTCACGAATTCAGTCTGTCATCTCGTGCTTTTTTTGTTTGCACTGTGCTGAACCAGGTGCTGCTGGAGCTGGTTCATTTTCTACAGTCCCACTGTGCAAAAATGAGTTGGGTACTCGGATAACTGGGATCCTCTGTGGAAACTACTCTAGAAATACATCAGTTCTTTTCCTTCTCTCCTTTTGGGCTGCCCAGACTTTCCAGGGTAGTAGCAAAATATGTGAATTGCATTCTTCAGTATAAGGATTTATTAACACTCACATTTTGAGGGTTCGTATGTGTTGATAAAGTGGTGAGTTTTGGTCTTGTGGATGTCTAGAACATCTTTAATATCCTGATTTTTAGTTATAAGAAGCTTGGCCTTCTGGCTTTTTTAAAATTTCAACCTCAGGTTGCTTTTAGTTCTCATCTCTGGTCTCCGCAAATGGAGACTATTCTGTTCATTCTGTGTTATGATTAACATGAACATCTTCCTCTGTTGAAAAGATTTCAGCTGTAGAACTGTTTTGCAGCTGTGGTGGGGAGTTTTGGGGCTTGTGGGTTGTGGTCCAGGTGTTGAGCCTTCTTGCTGAGCCAAGCTAAAATCCTGGCTTTTATAAAACCTTTCCAAGCTGAAACCTGTGTTGCTAAATGGTGGGCAGACAGCTGATGAAATGGAGCTTTGAGAGGATGGGGCACTAAATACCAGCTGCAGGCAGGCGTGTGGTGACCTGCAGGTGATGAGTACATCTGTCGAGCCTTCTAGGGAGAAACTTCCACATCTACTCAACAGGAGAGGTAAATCTAAAGTTTTACAGCCTAGCTGTCAGTCAGGAATCCAGAGGGCATAAAAGTCTTTTGTTGTCAGTGACTTGGGGCTTCCATCATTTGGGAGGCTGATCAAGGAATAGCCAAGACTTGCCACCTCCCTTTGGCTGCTTTTACCTCCCTTTGGCTGTCATCTTCCACGATAGTAAGAACAAGAGCATCTGTCCTCTGCACGAATCAGCCGTTCTGCTTTAATTTTATCCTCTGCCTTTGTTAGGAAGATAATTTTGGTAGAGGCAAGCCCCTTCAGCTGCTTCAAGGACGGTGAGCAGGGAAGCTGGTTTGCTGTGTTCGTACCGCAGGTTTTTTCCCCTGCGTGCATCCACACCTCCAGAGTGGTTGATCAGCTGCCAGAAGGTCTGGAGGCGAATTAGAAATGTTTACCCTACTGATAGCTAAATAGAAATGGCGTTTGTCACTGGGAGCTGGCTTAGAAGTCGCGCTGTGTTCCTCTCCGTGCCATGCTTTCCTATAGACTGCTGGCTTGTTGTTGAAGGTTTGGTAAATACGGCTCATTCCCTGAACTGAAACACCTGGGAGAGGCTCTAGTGGCCTTTTGAGACTTTGTATGATCTGTTTCAAGTACAAATATGAAAAAAAAATATTGCTGTGTTTGGCTTGTTAGCTGAGTAAGGTGTCCAGGTGCTGTTGTGGGAGCAGCAATTTCTAGGAAATAGGGTATTGCAAGTTTTAATTTGGTTTTGAATTGCTTTATGAAAGGTGTTAATCTCCTCTTGAAGAGGGGGAAACGGAGGCACAGATGGACAAAGGGCCTTGTCCAGGGTCAAATGTGCTGGTCAGTAGCAGTGCTGTGAGTGAGGGTGGGTCTGGAGTCCCACTCCAATGTTCTGCACAGCATGGCGTGAGTGTTTTTAAGGTTTACTTGGTGGAAATGATGAAAAAGCCCACTCACCTACCACATCTTGCCGCCACAGAGGATGCAGCTCCCTTCCCTTTCCAGTTCCTCTCTGGTAATGTTATATTACTGTGCCACCCACAGGCAGCTACCACGCTGCTGAAAAATATTTTCTGTTTGCATGGGGAGCCAGTTATCAAATGTTAAATCTGTGATGAAAAGCTGCTGGTTTCATTTGCAGTAATATCTACTCTATCTAGATTTCTCAAGCCTAGATATTCTAGTTCTCTATTTAAATTGTATTTATGGTTGTTACACTTTTTTCTGATTTTTTTTCACCGTTTCCCACTTCTTCCACAAAACCCTTGTGCTAAACAGCTGCTGTGTTCCTGCTCTTTCGAACAAGTGAAGAAATGCAAGCCGTGTTCCAGTCTGAAGTGTTAGGATCCTTGTGAAGAGAGAGAAACTGCAGGGCTGTGAATTATTGGCGCAGCCCGTTCATGGACATGTTGCCAGATAAGGCTGGGAGAGCAACTTGCTTTAATCTGTGTCATTTTATTGAGGGGGAATATTCAGATTTACCTCCAGGATGCAGAGGAGTTGACCTCTCCATTGCTCTGTGCGCAATTAGCACAGAAAAAACTGGGTCAGCAGAGGCTGGTCGGAGGATTTGGAAACCAGCGTTTGTAGCAAATGATGTCCAAACCCTGGTAACTGAAAGACATGAGCAAACCAAGATTATTTTTTTTTTTTAGGTGGACTTGATTTGTGACTAGATGAAGTCAGAAAAACAGACAAGCTTTTTAGCTTCTGCTGACCTGAAGGAAGGGCTTTATATCTTTCTTCCCCTCTGTACTGCTCGGTCCAACAAGAGGTTAGCTCTGCCTTCACACCCTGTCTGGTAATTTATAGCAGTGCGTTGGGCATGGTTGATTTGTTTAGGTTTTTGAAGAATTTCCCTTGTGATATTTAAACGCTCATCTGTGCACCCGTGCTATAAGCTGCCCCTTGGGAGAGCTGTTCTGTGCCGTTGAGTTATTCTGCTTTGTAGAACAGAATTTTAATATTGTTTACTGTGCTCTTAATCTTAGGGCTGGCAGATAAATTGAGTTACTTCAGCCCTTCCTCTGGGGACTTCCTGGGGCTTCGTGGGCAGCATACCCATAGCGTTAGGTGGAGTTATCTCAGCTTTGCAAAAATCTACTCGTCTGTCTTCCTGGAATGAGTAATGGATTGGTGAGAGAATAAAATGTGGATTGCTTTTTTTCTTTTAATTGCATTTATAAAAAGGGATGGACAGCAGATCTGGTGGGGCAGGTGGGAAGTTTTTGCTGTGAGTCCAGCCTTTCAGAAACGTCTACAGCTGGGTCTGATGCACTGAGAAGAGTCCTGGTGGCTCGGCTCAACCATTCCGGCGAAGGTTGGCAAGCCAGAGATGAAACCTCAGAACCTCCCTGGATAACCTGTGTGATGGAGAACAGGCTGCTTGGTGCCTGGCCTCGGTCTCCCAGCTACCTTTATTCGTGTTGTCCACTCTTCCTTGTTGTGACTGTGAGCTCTTGCAGGCAGGAGCAGTCCCTCACTGGGCTCATCTGTCATCTGGTGCAGTGGGGACCTGCTCAGGATTTGGCCTCCTGGGTGCTGCTGTAGTAAGATCATTTTTAAAACAGTGTAAAGCACATTCAAGGGCAAAAAACCCCAACTAGTCCTAGTGTAATGAATTATAATGTTATATTTGTTTATTAACTGTTACTAGCACCATATTAGGTCAAAATAAAATATCTTCTAGGAGGTTGCCAAGTGAGTTTGGTTTCGGTTCGTGGGTATGTCACTCGAGCACTGGATTAATGCAGGACCCTGTTCCTCAGGCTCCTGGATGTTCATTAACACTTGCCTTTCCCTCTCCCTCCAACTGATGGTATAATTCAAGACCATTATAAGAACATCTCTTCTCTCCCCCACAGGGTTTTTTCCCAAGGCAGCCTCTGGTTTTGTCTCATTACAGTAAGAGCCCTGTAGCAGCTGCCCAGCTGCTGTCGCGTCCCTCTCTGGAACGGTGATTTTGAGCTGACCCAGCATGGAAGCTGGCTTTCCGTGCCTAAGGCAAGCCTGTTAGCAGACGCTGCGGAGATGTCATGTGCCAATCCTGTTTGGAAGAGTTGTCAGTTTTCTAGTTTAGTTGAGAAAAACAACCAACATTGGCTTGGTTTGCAGTTGGACTTTCAGAAATGTCCCTTAGTCTTTTGAAGGAAGCTGTGCAGTGTTACGGAGGAGATGAGCAGACCCAGATCAGAACGCTGGCGAGGACAGAGTGGTACGGCTAATGAGCTTTGCTGCTGAGAAAGCTGAAAGCGTCACGTTGGAGAGGTCTGGGTGAGGGTTGCTGAAAATGAGACCATGAGAAAGTGGGTAAGCTGCTAATCGGTAAAGCTCGTAGCTGGACTACGTGGATTGCCTGAGGCTGGAAAAAACAGCGGCACCTTAGTGTGCAGCTTCGTGGTGACTTAGTGTTTGGAGCTGGGGCTGTCAAGGTCTGGTCCTGTCCTTCCCAGCCCACCGTGTGCTCCTCTGAAAGTGTTTTCTTGGCATCTGGGCCAGCTTTGGCTGCTCCCTGGGCAGCTGGATTGGTGCTGGCGCAAGGAGAAGGGTGGGAAGGCATGGGAGGAGGGCCAGAGTTTGGACTGGGGTGGGTTTGTGCCACTG
The DNA here is from genome assembly GCF_000699245.1 of Pterocles gutturalis. Classification (NCBI taxonomy): domain Eukaryota; kingdom Metazoa; phylum Chordata; class Aves; order Pterocliformes; family Pteroclidae; genus Pterocles; species Pterocles gutturalis. Next base: position 21,589 of record NW_010125118.1, read on the forward strand.
TGGGACCACTTCCTCAGGAGGATGTGACCGAACTGAGCACATGGGCAGAGCTGGGACAGATGAAATTCCCAGCCTCAGCAGAGAGCGCGTTAAGACTGAAGAAACAGGGTCGAAAACGGTGTAGAAAATACTGCAGCATGGCTGCAGAGCAGTCCTCTTCTATTGTGTGGGGATTAGCTGCCTAGCTGGAAAAAAGCCATCGCCTTGCTGCTGAGGGTTCAGAGATGGGTCAGTGGAATAAGAATATATTCTTAGATTGGTACAAAGAGCTGGGAAAAAAAAAAGGTGAAGTGTTTGAACTAAGAAGCAAGACAAAGGTTGTGGTTCTGCTCGCTGCGATGCTGGGCAGCAGGGCTGCAACGCGACATGTCGCGGGGCAGTGGAAGGAGCTGTGCTGGTACCAGGAAGCTTTCCGGTGGCAGGGGAATCCCACACAGCCGTCAGGCCCAGGGAATGTCTGAGCACTTTAAAGACATGAATATTCAGAGGAGCTGCAGCATGTGTCACGGTAAAGGAAATGCAAAATCCAAGTTTTCTCCGGCTTCTGTACCTGGGAGATATCTGACAGTAGGGGATAAAAGTAATTTTCTGTTCTGTGAGGCAGGTTATCTCAAACCATCCATTGCAGAATACAGCTTCCCAATTAGCTGGTCCTAGTTAACGCTGGCAGCAGGATCTGCGCTGCTTAATCCATTGCTTCGGTGAGAAGGTGCCTGTTTCTTAGCACAGGCAGAGACGTGCGGTCCTGCTGTGGCAGCCTCGTGGCAGTGCTGGGCGTCCTTTCTTCTCTCCCTCTTGCTCTAACCTGGCATGACTTTTTTTTTTTTCCCCCCCTCCGATGTGCCTTTAATGCTTGTTCTATTAATAATCAGATGACTGTGGATGTAGTGTTTTGCTTAGAAGGATCCCTCCCACCCAGGCTGAGGTGCTTCCAGCCACACTGTCAGGCGATGACAGATGTCCTTGGTGCGTACAGCGAGTGTCCAGCACCGGTGCTGCCAGGATTAGTATTCCAGGCACAAATGTGCCCCTTGTAATATGCAAAGCTCAGCACAGCCTGTGAAGGAATGCCCTTGAAAGGCAAATTAAACAGAACTCCCTGGTGGCTCTGGGGGAGCAGGAGGGTTGCTGTCATCTACGCTGACGTTCAAGTAGGTTTTGAGGTGTCTGCTTTTGTTTCTCTTCCGCTTTCCATTCCCAGAAGGGCAGGCAGGGAGACCTCACCTGCAAACGCCCTGTGCAGCGGAGTTGCTTCTAACTGGAGGGTTGGGTTTGGGTGAAGATGGTGACTTGATAACGATAAAAATCGTTACGGCTCTTCTGCCTTCAGCGACAAGCATTTGTTCTAGTTTTTGCAAATGGTGCCCTTGGCGCAGCCTTTAGAACGGGCGTATCGTGTGGATGTACCACATCGTGCATCCAAAAGGCAGGTGAAAGGTGCGGTTTAAGTGTTAATGGATTAAGCTGGAGGGATTCCGAGGGTTTTCCCAAGGAACCTCCTGGTAATCTGCCTCTGAAATGAAGACCATCTGATGTTCTGGGGCGATGGAGCTGCTGCGCAGGAATCTGTGCAGATAGTGCTGTTCTTTGCTAAGCTGGTTAAATGCCGTGGTTGCCAGCGATGTTTTGAGAGTTTAATGGCTTTGTCGCAGTGTTCTCATCTCAGAATCCTGCTGCAGTGGTATTCTAGCTTCAGTAGAGAGAAGTAGCCTGGAGCATGGTTGTCTGATCAAAAGAAGTGTTTCGCCCACACAGTTGAGCAGAGCAAAGCCGAAAAGCCCTGCTGGCGATAGCTGGTTCGGGCGCCCTTCCAGCGCTGGTGTGGTGGCGTTATCTCCTCCGACACAGCAGCCCTGCGACGCTGTCGTGCGAGCTGAGCATGTGCTGGAAAGTCAGCAAATGATCAGATGGAGGTGATCCATCCGGTCTGATGGTGCATTACAGCTGACAAATTGCTCCTTGCTGCTGGGAGGTGAGGTGGTGAGTTGTCCTAGATGTAGTGGGGAAGGGTTGGGCTGAAATGGGCTGTGCATAAAAGCTGGCTTTGAGTTCTCAGCGCTGGAAACAAGCTTATTTTGTAGCTCTTTCCCAATCACCCCATGCTGTACTTGTTGATATTTCCTATTGTGGTTGTCTTGGTCTGAACTGCAAGCTCTTCAGGACAGATCTGTTTTTCTGAAATGCTGAGTGTGTTGTTGTGCTGTGTAACACATCAGAATTGAGATGTCTCCTGATTTCCCCAAACTTAGTTCCTCTTGAACCTCATTTCAGAACTTTCTCCAGCGAAAAGCTGCCTTTGCTACTAAAATCCCAGTTCCTCCTTTCTGTCCTTTTTCCCCAGTATAGTCAGAACTGTCTCAATGTTGTGCGACGTGTGAAATGCTTCCTGTGCACGCGCTATCCTGCCTCTGCGAGATAAGCATTAGCTGTTCCTTTTACAGCAGACACATGCCTTCTTGAAGAGGCAGGCGTGGGATGTTTTCCCTGGAAACAAACATTTGATGCTTTGTAATTATTACATGTTAATTCTCTAAACCAACACAGCATGTGTGATTAGAGGTTAGTGATATCTTCCAAGAGGGGTGAAGATGCCACGCACTCTCATTCCTGGTTTTCTGGGGCAGGATTTCTGCTCTAGGTTCCCTCCACGCTGGTTATGTGTAGATTGCGCAGAGCTGCTAGAAACCTGGGCTTTGGTCACACTTGGAATCTTAATTTGTGACAATGTTGTTTCCTGTTTTTGCAGGAATTGCTCAGAAAGCTAGTGTGCAAGAGGAATGGAAGAGAACACTGGTGAGTACGCTCTTTGATATCTTACCGTGGGTTGTGGATCTGTTCTTTCATCCTCGGTTAAGCATCATAAGGAGCCTTTTTATTTGAAACTTCATGTCTGCAATTCAAATGTAGAAGTTGATTAGAAAGCAAGCTAGTCTGGCAGATGCATCAGTTGCAACCGGACTGCACGAATGGTGTGGACCAGATCTGATTAAAGCTGTGTTGTACGTCTGGAAGATCTTTTTTGAAATCTTCCATCTGTGAAACCTGGAATACGAGTCTACTGGATATGCCAAGCTCTTGAAAACAAAGAACATCCCCTTCTTACTAGGTAGGAGGCTAGAAGCACTGAGCTGGTAGGTGATTTGAACGAGGCACGTGGCGAGCCATAAAGAAGGATCAGCTCATGGTAGCTCCTGACTTCTCTTGCTGTAGTTGTTTCTCTAGGCTGCTCTGTCTTGCAGAAGGTGCAGGATTTTTTTTATTAAACAAAATTTGGCTTTAAAGCTCTTGCTTTAGGCACTGAACTCATTGCTGTTCGGTTTAACTGATACAAGGGTATGGTTGCAACTAAAACAGGTAGATTTTTGACTTGGAGGTTGCCTTGAATGTTTTTTCCATCTGTTGGCCTAAAATGGCTGTGGAAGACACAAGCTAAAGGGCCATTTTTTCCTTGCATTGAACTGGGATTTGCATGAAAGCTCTTGCCTGCACCATGGGATGCCAGTCTCCATGGAGCATATTGACCTGGCATCCTGTGGACCGTGAGGTTGCAGTTGGTGACTTGTAGTGAAGTGCAACTCTGTGACCATAAATATGATTTCTAGATTATTCCTATGCAGCTAGGTGATGCCATCCTTAAAACTTGAGAATCGTTGTCAGCAGTGTGGTGGCAGAGGTACAGGGCCTCTCTGCTGAGGGCAGTGGGAACAGCTACGAGCCAAGTGTACAGGCACAAAAACACGTCATACTTTTAATCCTGGTGGCAAGAATTGCTGCTGTTCCCTCTAATCATTAGCCTGTAAGGTGCACATTTAATTTCTGGTGATTTCTTTCCCTTATGATTTTCTCGTGGCAAACTAATCCCAAATGATGACGTTGGAAGGGAGAGGACGGGTAAAGTGTGTGTGGTGCTGGCAGCTGATGCTGAAGCACTGGCTGTGGAGATGACAGCTCCCTGCTCAACCCCAGGACAAAGCCCAGACAGCAGCAGGGCGAGTTTGTCCATCTCTGCAGCCTGCATTAATGGGATGGCTTTGAGCAACACTGTGAGCTCTGCTTATTCACCAGGACTCGGCCTCTGCTGGGGCTGCCACCAGCCAACTCTGTTCGTGTCACAAGGCTTTTTGTCCCTTTTTCACATGCAGTTGAACTCCCATTTTTTGGGTAGGTCAGTGAGCCACGGGGTTGGAGCCTGCTGGGGTTACCGAGAGCTTTGACTCCTGATTTGAGCAGCGCTGGTGGCCTGGGATGTGAAAGGCCTTATGTTCCGTTTGCATTTTGCCAACTTCAGTAAAATTCCCTCCCTTTGCCTCCAAACAAATTCAGCTGTGCAAGCTTAGGATGGAGTATCTGTACCTGATCTTTACGTGCTCGGACACCCCACGCAGCTGGTTGGGAAGCTTTACGTGTTGCCTTGTTTGTGCTGGGAGCCAAGAGCCCCATATTAAAGGCAGAATAAGCAGATGGATCTTTTATTATGATTTCCTTAAAATTACTTTGCTTTTAAGGACGCTCATTCTCCAAGTGCTGCTAAGCTCAGGACTCCTGGGTTGTTCCCGGCACTGAGACTGGAGATGAGGTAAGGCGGAGCTGCGCTCAGGAGCTGAGCTGAAGCCAGTGCCCTTTGTTCCCTCCAAGCCTGGTGCTTTTTGATGTATTGCTGTCCTTAACTGGTTGTACATTAACCGCATTCACAATGCTGCATGGCTGGCTTTTGTTTTAACTGCATTGGCGCGTGTTCAGAGTTGGTGCGCTTGGAATGGCCACTGGGACGGCACGGTGAAGCATAAATCCTTCTTAAGCTGTCGGGCTTCACTGGCCATGGGTGGGTGGGGGAGCCCTCCTTGGCTGGCTGCCCTGGCTAATTAAAAATAAAATTTGCTGTTGTCTTCAGATTTTAATTCATGCTCATCCCTGAAGACTAGTGGAAGCATGGTCTCCAGGCAGCTGCAGTGAAGTTTCAGAGCTTTTCTATACGTGTTTATTTTAGAACAGGTATGCAACTTGCTCTCAACCCTAGCCTGGGTTGTTTTTCAAGTGTAGAGAAGAATATACAGAAACTTCTTGCAGGCCATGAGCAGGTCACTATAGCTGAGTAACCACATGTTGGTTATCTGCAGGTATTTGGATGTGTGTGTGTTGTAGCTGGGGCAGTGTCAGGTAGGTTGGTTTTTCACTGTAATGCTGGACTTGCGCAAAACCGAGTTACTTTGCGATAGGCTGTGCCTGGCTGCCGTTGGCTTAACGAACGCTTAAACTGCTCAAGTTGCAGCAACTTGTGCAGCTTCTCAGCCTGAGCCCTCAGCTGCTGACTCCTGCTCTGAAACCCACTGGAGATGGAAGATGTTTTGACGCGGTGGGGACCTGCTGGGTTCTGCGTAGGAGCTGAGAGGTGGTGGCGATGGATTGTGCTTCGGTGCGAGGCCGGGGCACAGCCCCACGTGGTCTGTGCTGGAGGGAGAGTGCTGCCCATGTCGTCAGCGGAGCTGTGGTGGGTGGGGGGATGGAGGTCAGCGAGAGGAATAAATGAAATCTAAATATGCGCACGTTGCTGGGCCAAGGTTCCACCTACACGAGTGATGTGTGGAAGGGAAATGTCACTGTAATACCTTTCCCCTCTGCAGATCCATCCTGTGGAGCGGGTGAAGGATCACACTCTATTTTCGGAGCCTGTTTCCGCTGTACCGCCTACTGCCCAGACCCTCTCCCGAAGACCGCTTGCGTATCATAGCATGATAGGAGCTAAGTTTGGACCTTCTTAGTCAAGGGATTGTCTTCATATCTAGCATTTCATCTGCCTGTAAGTCTGAGATCTTAAAAAGCAGAATATTGAAGAGGGTGGGAGGTTTGTACTGGGCAGGGCAAGTCTCACCTCGCGCCTCTGGTTCCTTGAAAGCTCTGCTGTGCTGTTGGATCGACCCAACGTGGAAATGGGCAGTTCACTGAGCTAATAATTCATGAGTAGCTGTGGAGGGAGCGTGGCAATGCCTTTCTTCATGGGAAGTGTTTGCTCTTGGGTCCTTTGACCTCTGTTTACGGTTTCTGCTTGTGGCTACACGCTTCCTCTGCAGGTATTGGGATGTGAACCTTTGGGTACCTTCCCCAAAAGGTCTAAATCTCTGTGGGACAGCTGTGCAGCATTTTGGAGAATTAGTGAAGGAGCCTTTGCACACACAGGCTCTTACTCAAAGCTGCTTTTTTAGAATAGCACTTGAAATACTAAGGTCAGGGATGCATTACGAATCTTCTGCAGTTACTCTTCTTCAAGGCTGACTTTCATCCCCTTTGACTTTCATCCCCTCTGTCTCCTGCTGTGCTACTTTTTTTTCATTTCTTTTCCTACTAAAAATAGGAAATACCCTTCAAGTTTTTAACCTTTGTGCAAACAAAAGTAATTTGTTTTAGCATCTTTGCTGACTTCTGGGCTACGTGCCTCATAAGGAAACCAGTGTGATATGAATCTGCTGCTTTTGGAGACCTAGACTCCAAATATAGTCTGAGTAGAGGAAATGGTTAGAAATGGGAGTACTTGCTTCTTATGCCGCCAGTTCTGCTACTTGTTCCTGCCAGGATTCACGACTGGCTACTCGATTCCCATTTTTATCCCTAAGAATGAGAGCAATACCTTCAGATTCCCAGAGGTTCAGAACCATTATGGGAATGAGTGCGTGATCATCGCGTGTGCGTAGGTGGGAGGATTTTTAGATCGTTTCTGGTTCAAAGCACATCTGTAGAAGCAATACCTTTCAGTATACAGCCCTTGCTGCCAACTTCCTGGCAGCCCAGCTGTCTGGAAGGAAGTTTGAGATCAAAAAGACATATCAAGCTGTTCCAGGGATAAATCATCCGAGCAGGTTCTGGCATTGCTGCCTTTCCACAATGCTCAGAAGGGAGATGGGTGCAATGGCAAAGGTACGATGACCGTGACCTGTCCCAGAGATGCTTCGATCCCTGGCTGCCGTCATCCTGCTGCCCTGGGATCTGACAATAACACTTTGTTTTCATCTGGCTGCTGGTTGATGTGTGGAATTGCTCCTGTACTCTGCCAGGACCCCTCACTGCTGTTCTTCACCAGGGCCCCCCAAGCTCGGCATCTCCTCCGGGTAGGCACTGAGTATGAGTAGAAGAGAGCAGATGTGCAAAGTCTGTATGAGAAAACAAAACCTGCTCAGCAAAACCAGTTTTCTGCCTCAAAGGTGTCTGCCAAGTGACTTTCTTCTCACTGTTCTTTGTTGGTGAAGCTTTGTTGTGTTCAGCAGCAGTGAAAGCTGAGGGAGTGGCTGCTGGGATGTGTTGTGCTTACAGGTTGTTAGTTTGAACCTGGAGAGAGAGATCATGAGTATGAGTTCCCATCTTGTGCCTCTGGAGTGGATCAGAGGCTGGTGGCAGGGACGAGGATGTCGCAAGGACCACAGCTGCCGGATGGAGCTGCCTGCGTGGGAGGAAGGTCTCCACCTGCACCTCCCTCTGATCTGATGGTGGCTGCCACAGGGCGGCAGGGTTGAGGAGGAAATTTGTGCTGCTCCTGGTGTCTTCTGCTCCTGAGAAACCTCCCAAGGCTTTGCATCTCTAGGATGGGCATTCTGGTACTTGGGGTGACGCAGTTCAAAAAGGGAAGGGTCCAACTGCAGGCATTCTGGTACTTGGGGTAACGCAGTTCAAAAAGGGAAGGGTCCAACTGGGGGCAGGAAGGGAGAGGGTGAGGTGGAGGGCACTTGAGTTTGTTCTTTGCATTTGCTGAAGAACTTGGAGAAGAGGCCAGCCTCTGATTCAGGCGTTCCTCAACTTGCTGCTGGCTGGGAATCCCCTTTTGATGACTTCAGTTTCAACTGGAAATCAGCTGCTGGAGGCTGCTGCCAGGACAGCCGTTTGACTCGCCATTCAGCAGCATTTTGGGAAAACTTGTCATGTGTGCACTTCTCTGTTGAACTCAAGTGTTTTGATGATGTGGTTCTTGGTTTAAGCTGGGCTGGAGGAGGAGGCATTCATTGTTTTCTGGGTTTGATCTGCAGAGTCAACCATAGAGCATTGTGGTGTTCAGTGCTTTACTGTCACACCGCTCTGAAGTCTGCTGGAGAAAACCACTTAATGCTAACTAGCCAGTGGAAATCTCTTTTGTTCCAGAACAGAAGATCAGGTTTTTCTTCCAGGAAGACACAGAAGCTGCTCTTCCCTTAGGAGATCCTGTGTGTTGGGTATAAAGCAATGTAACTGCTTTGTGCAGTACAATAGAAGAGAGCCAAAGCGGTCAAAGCGCCTGAGATTAAACGTTTAATTGCGGTTGCAGTATGCTAATTTGCAAGCACGCAGAAAGGCAAAATCCTGCTGTTCCTGAGTCGGATTTACCGGAGGGTTGAACTGCTCTCAGCAGAGACCGTTTGACTTTTAAACAAGGTGCTGTACAGAACACTTGCTTAACTACATGAAAGCATTATTGTAAATAAGTCAAGTGCACTTGACAAGTTAGCAAAATACTTTTGGGACATTATCCTGACGACCTTTTGTTCTTAAATTTGTGACGGATGTTCTAATTCCTAGTGTAATTCATGTGCTGTCAGGGTGCTTGGGGCAGTTAACGGGATGCTGGTGCTGTATTTGCAAGTGGTTCAGATCAGCTCTCCATCTACCCGTTGGTGTGGCATTTAGGAAAATAAATACCCAATAATTCCCCCTTGAACAAGCCCCTTATGATTTGAGTTAGGTGTCTGAACTCTTGCTGCCTCTCCCTCCTGATCTACAAGCCGAGTGTTTCACAGAGATTATTTGCTGACCTGACAGAGACCTTATAATTCCGTGGCACCCTGTTTCAAGTGACTTTTAAAGCTGTTGTGGTACGTGGCCGTGTGGTTTCTACAGGTTAATTTTGCTGGTTTTGTGGTTTCGTGGCTAAGCTGTGGATGTGCTGGGATGCTCTGGCCCCCAGGCTGACTGGAGCGAGAGAGCAGCAAAGGCTGATGTTGGGTGGGAAATGTTGTATCTGCTGCAGTGCTTCATGATCGAGGTGGATGATCTTATTCCTCGTATGCAGAGATAAGACCTTGTAGGACATGGAATCAATCCTCCAGATAATTCAGGCCGACTCGGTGAAAAATAGCGAGTGTGGAGTTACTGTGGTTCAGAAAGTAGGGCACGGAGCAGAAGGGTCAGATTTCCAGAGTTCCACGTTTTCAGCTGGTTGGACCTTAAATTCACCTTGCTCTGCGGAACATTGCTGCCTGTAAATTCCGTCAAGGGATTTTAGTAGCTGGTTTTATTGGAGCTGGAGGTAGCAGAGGAGCCTGCCTGGAACCAGAGGTAAGTGGGTTTAGTGTAAATGAAATGGGTTTTGTTATGACTGTTTTTCTTAGTTCACCCAGCAGCAATGTGTCCAGGCTGAATGGCAAACCGGGCTTTTTAAAAACAAAATACTGAATGTTCTCATTACCGTTGCTGCCCTTGTGAGTTGTAAATAGCGTTAGCTGAGCCCAGGGCTGAACAAAGCTGCCTTTGGGCTGGTGCTGACCCGCAGCCCGGTTGCTAACATGTTGTCACTGCTGACGTCATCGCTTTATCTGTTTCTTTCTCATTTGTCTTGAAAAGGAGCCTGCCTCTGATTTCTGAAGGTGTCTTTTGTCTCCTAAAAACACTTGAGTGCAACAAGAAACCAGAGATCTGGCGTGGCTTTTTCCCAGGTTGGACCGATCCGGCTGTGATGGGATGAGCGATAACCACGCCTTGCTTAGGGAAAGTATTGCTGGGCTTGTCTTGCTTTGCGAAGCATGGATTTTAAGATTCCTGAAGGACTTACCAGCTGCGTTACAAGAAATTTTTGTTCCTTTATACATTAAAAACAATATTTACAGGAGTTACTAAATTCCACTTAACGATCTGTGTAGCCCCTTGGTACTCGGGCTGTTCTGTTTCTGAGCTGAGCTTTGCAGATTCCAGATCTGCAGTGGGTCCTGGGGGCTGTTAGAGCCTGTTTTAAGGCTGTGAAAGGTGCAGCTTTGTGTGTCGGTGTAGCTCAGCTGTACGATTTCCTCGCAGCATCTCAGTCCTTTTGTCAGAATCATTTCAGCCTGGAAAAACCTGCTTTCATCTCGGGTAGACGGGGCATCGCTGCGGCTAACCTGGAGAAATCCAGAGGTGGAAATAGAAACAAATTGAGCTCAAGTCATGCAGGTTGGCCAGAATCGGTGCAGAGATCTGTCCGAGACACCACCTCGCCTGCGAGATGGACACTTCTGGGATGGACACGGATGCTCGCTGCAAATTCCTCTCCCTGCCCGTGTCGGGGATGGACGGGACCGAGTTTC